>NC_033625.1:5553850-5714262 GCF_001540865.1 Ananas comosus | reverse complement strand
TATATATATATATATATATATATATATATATATATATATATATATATATATATATATATATATATATATATATATACATGTATACATATTTATACCCATGCCATTCGCAGATAATTATACATACGTACATACATATACATATATGTATATATATATAGAGTTGAGCTAGAATACTATTGATAGCAAACGGACTCCGTTGCCACCCATTTGTTTTCCATGATAGAGCCTCCAAATCGACAATCGGCACCGTTGAACATAATCTATACCACTTGAAGTATTGAGAAATCAATTTTCAAATCTTTTTGACATTATTTGCCTAATAATCAAAGGGTTTCAAAATTTGTAATTTTAATGGTCGATATGAGGCGTTTTCTCGTTTAACGGCGTAAAAATATCCAAATCAATTGAATTTTTGTTAAAAAATTTTTAAAACTATTTAAAACAAGATCTATACTCTTNAATGGCTAAAAACTCAAAAGCACCACCTTCATTGTGCTTTTGAGAGTATTCTAGCTCAACTCTCTCTCTTTATATATATATGTAGAATTATACTATTATACTATCAATAGTACTAAGCCCTTGGTACAATTGAGTTTTCGGCTGTTGGATGAAAGGATGTGCGGTTAGGGTGATAGTGGTCTCCGTTTAAATTGATAGTGGTCCCTTAGGGTTGAATGAGTGGTTGGTTTAATAGTATAATCTAACGGATGGAAATGATCAAAGGGTAGATTTAGCAGTAAAAAACTCAAAAGTATCAAGGGCTTGTTGCTATCGATAGTATAGTAGCCGGACTATATATATATATATACACACGTTCCACTCGTGCATAAACTATATTTTTTTAAAAAAAATTGGCAAATACTCTATTATAAATAAGAACATAAAGTAACAGCATGTTCTAATCATTCAACAAATTAAAGTATCTAAAATATAACGTAATTATAGGAGTCGCCCCACAATGGAATCCTCTAATATACAGTATAAACCACCACTAATTAAGATAGTCAGTTGTTGCGTGTACACCTTCTTCCTCTAACGTTACTCTAATTAAGGGTGCGCTGAGTAAATCTACATGCATCTTAAAAACAGAGAAAATAGAAAATTTAAGAGGCACAAACATGCACCCATAACACGGCATTTAAAGTGTAGAGGCCCAATAAATTTACCTAAACGGAGCCCAAGGCCCAAAAGATACAAACTAAAGCAACTGTTGTCTCTGCACGTGCCAGTCACGTAAAGCTAGCCGCGTGTCAGTAGAAAAATTTTATAATGCAACGGCTATATTGGTAACGTGGCATAACAAATTAATCAAATATTTTTTTTTAGTAGTATATGTCCCATCGTGATTGTAAAAAAATATTTTTGTTGTACTTTTATTTGAAAAAAAAGGAGTGTAATTGACTTGTTATTGATGATGTGGCGTAAGTGTGATAGTGTAGAATTCATCGCGTAAGTGAGGTGATCATCAGTGTAACAACTAACAACTACATCACATTATTTTTTTTACAAGCCAATTAAATATTTTTATTAAATATAATATAATAAAAATAATTTTAAAAAATCATGATTGGACATGTGGATCTCTGGAAAATAACTCAATTGGTTTGAAAATACTTTTAGACCTTTCCATCGGTCAACGATCGGTCAACGCGTGCGACGAACATTCACGGTCAACGGTCAAAGTAGTACGTGGGCCCCATCTTCTTTCATGTCAATTAAAACCGCGCGGCGGGTGGGACGCCGGCCTGACCGACCGCCTTTTGCTTCAACTGCTGCCTGCGGACGGCATCTTCGCAAGTCAGTTAGTACCGGCTGTCTGTCCACCGCAGGAATTCAATGGAGAGGAAACAATGCTAGACTGTACTTTTTGTATTCAAAAACAAGGAGTGACTTGACGTTTTTCATCATCAAATATCAATTCGAATTTTCTCTATTGGTGCATTCAAGTTTTACTGTGCAAATTTATTCGCTGAATAACGATACGTCGATAATATAATAGTAATATAACCTTTTAATTATTTCCAAATTAATCATCAATTATAATATTACTATCTTACAGTCACGTTAACGCCACATCGCTATTTAGTATTGAGTTAACTAAATTGCACTTTGAGAGTTGATTGGAATCATTAATCTAGAAAATTTTAGGCCAAAATATTATAATAAATTAAAATTCGAGAACTAAAGTGTCACGCTTCTCATAATTTGAGATTACCGCAATCCCCTAGTCTAGTATTGCTTTGAGATTTGAGCCCTATATGGTTTGAGTTCTTTATGTGGTGGGCAGTGTATTTGGCGATCTCAATCGGAGAAATGGCCACTAAAATTATTTCTCCTACAAAATGTTGATATTTTGGAATGGTGCTTTACACTATCTGCGCAAATTAATTAAAGATTATAGTATATGCATAGCAACAGATCAACAAACTATAATGACAATACTTTGGAGACATGCGGCATGGTATATTTGATNCTATATATATATATATATATATATATATATAATTGAGCTAGAATACTTTTAGAAGCACCAACCCCTTGGTGCTTCTAAGTTTCTAGCTCTTGGATCTACTTCTTGATTACTAATAGCCTTTAGATCAAACACTATTCCACCTACGACCACCTATCACCATCATCTCAACCTCATATCTCTTCATCCAATGGCTAAAAACTTAAAAGCACCACCTTCATGGTGCTTTTGAGAGTATTCTAGCTCAACTCGATCTCTCTCTCTCTCTATATATATAGAATTATACTACTATACTATCAATAGTACCAAGCCCTTGGTACAATTGAGTTTTCGACCGTTGGATGACAGGATGTGCGGTTAGGGTGATAGTGGTCCCCGGTTAAATTGATAGTGGTCCCTTAGGGTTGAGTGAGTGGTTGGTTTAATAGTATAATTTAACGGATGAAAATGATAAAAGGGTAGATTTAACGGTAAAAAACTCCAAAGTACCAAGGACTTGTTACTATCGATAGCATAGTAGCCGGACTATATATATATACACACGTTCCACTCGTGCATAAACTATATTTTTTTTAAAAAAATTGGCAAATACTATATTATAAATAAGAACATAAAGTAACAGCATGTTCTAATCATTCAACAAATTAAAGTATCTAAAATATAACGTAATTATAGGAGTCGCCCCACAATGGAATCCTCTAATATATAGTATAAACCACCACTAATTAAGATAGTCAGTTGTTGCGTGTACACCTTCTTCCTCTAACGTTACTCTAATTAAAGGGCGCGCTGAGTAAATCTACATGCTTCTTAAAAACAGAGAAAATAGAAAATTTAAGAGCCACAAACATGCACCCATAACACGGCGTTTATAGTGTAGAGGCCCAATAAATTTACCAAACGGAGCCCAAGGCCCAAAAGATACAAATTAATTAAAGCAACTGTTGTCTCTGCACGTGCCAGTCACGTAAAGCTAGCCGCGTGTAAGTAGAAAAATTTTATAATGCAACGGCTATATTGGTAACCTGACGTAATAAATCAATCAAATATTTTTTTTTAGGGGTATATATCCTATCATGATTATAAAAAAATATTTTTATTGTACTTTTGTTTGAAAAAAAGAAATATAATTGACTTGTTATTAATGACGTGGTGTAAGTGTGATAATATAGAATTCCTCGCGTCAGTGAGGTGGTCATCAGTGTAACAACTAACAACTACATCACATTATTTTTTTTACAAGCCAATTAAATATTTTTATTAAATATAATATAATAAAAATAATTTTAGAAAATCATGATTGGACTTGTGGATCTCTGGAAAATAACTCAATTGGTTTGAAAATACTTTTTAGACCTTTCCATCGGTCAACGAACGGTCAACGCGTGCGACGAACATTCACGGTCAACGGTCAAAGTAGTACGTGGGCCCCATCTTCTTTCATGTCAATTAAAACCGCGCGGCGGGTGGGACGCCGACCTGACCGACGGCCTTTTGCTTCAACTGCTGCCTGCGGACGGCATCTTCGCAAGTCAGTTAGTACCGGCTGTCTGTCCACCGCAGGAATTCAATGGAGAGGAAACAATGCTAGACTGTACTTTTTGCATTCAAAAACAAGGAGTGACTTGACGTTTTCATCATCAAATATTAATTCGAATTTTCTCTATTGGTGCATTCAAGTTTTACGGTGCAAATTTATTCGCTGAATAATGATACGTCGATAATATAATAGTTATATAACCTTTTAATTATTTCCAAATTAATCATCAATTATAATATTACTATCTTACAGTCACGTTAACGCCACATCACTGTTTTGTATTGAGTTAACTAAATTGCACTATGAGAATTGATTGCAACCATTAATTCACAAAATTTTAGGCCAAAATTATAATAAATTAAAATTCGAGAACTAAAGTGTCACGCGTCTCATAGTTTGAGAACCAACAATGCAATTTAACCTGGTTAAACAAAATGTTTCGAGATTGCCACAATCCACTAGTCTAGTATTGCTTTGAGATTTGAGCCCTATACGGTTTGAGTTCTATATGTGGTGGGCAGTGTATTTGGCGATCTCAATCGGAGGAATGGCCACTAAAATTATTTCTCCAACAAAATGTTGATATCTTGGAATGGTGCTTTACACTATCTGCGCAAATTAATTAAAGATTATAGTATATGTGTAGCAATAGATCAACAAACTATAATGACAATATTTTGAAGATCTGTGGCAGGGCATATTTAATACCTTTAAATTTTTTACACATAGTTTATTAATGTGTTGGTAAATAATAATATTGTATTTTTTAACTGTACGCATTAAGTAATGAAAATTTTCCATACCATGGATACCAACACAGAAACAGCTTATATACAAGAGCATGCATTACTTCTTCTTTTTTTTTTTTCTTCTTTTTTTTTTTTTCTTTTAAGAGTAATGTTTATGTTACCCCTCATCTAGCCCCCCAAAAACACTGTGATGGTGTCTCAGGGATGCTTGTATGAACCAATCAATGAACTTTAATTGTATGATACTTAGCATATATATCAAATGATCTCTTAGGGGATTTTCAAAAGTACCCATAGCAAATTAACCTAGCAGTTATGGTTTCATAATTAATTTTTTCTTTGGAGTTCATTTTGTCCAATCTCTAGTGTCCAAAGAGCTGCTTGTTTAGCCTATTTGAAGCCACATGTATACATGCATGCTTGTTTGAATATGCTGCTCCAAAAGGCACTAGCAATATTATTCCTTTTTTTACTACTTTTTTCTACTGCACTAGCAAAAATAGAAGCAAGAAAGAAAAAAAAAATTGAGAGCTTCCAGCTTAATTAATCCCTAAGTTTTTGTTTTTGGAGCCGAAGATCTCATTTTACATTCAGTGTAATTATGCTAATCTAAGCTTGTATAAGCTCAAAGATGTGACATATTTATTAAGACCCATTTGTTCTGAACATAGTACTAGCTAGATATCAATTATCTTTCTTTTTTTTTTTGTTGATTTTTGTTTCTTGTGACACTATTTCTTAACATGCATGCAATTTCTAACAATCTTTTCCTTTCACATGTTAGCTAGCTTGTCCTTAAAACTAATCCTCTACAACAAAACGCTATTAGCTTTTATTGAAGGGCAATGTTAGGTCTACAATCCTAGTTGCAAAGGACTTGATGGTTGGTACCCGAGACCCAAGTTCGAATTCTAATTGATTCACATTTCCAGCCAAGTTTATTTCTAAATAAAATAAACAAAGCGGATAGCGTGCTACCTATTTCTCAAAAATTACTACACTAATTTTATCATTTTTTTGAAATTAAAATACAAAAAGGATTTGATTAATTAAACCTTTAAACTATTGGATTAAGGGTGGTAAAGATTACAAGTTGTAGACTCAGCATTTCTCTTTATCAAGTACATGCTCTTCATATGCCTTTTTTCCCTTTTTTCTTCTTTCCTTTTCTTTTTTGCACCTTTTCTAATTAGAATCCATGCATCAAACTGTTAGGGAGAGTAAATGTAAATCAAGTTTATTATAGTCTTGAGACGTATATCAACACTTTCTTTAAGGTAATATTTGCTCCACTTGAAACTGCATGCGCTGTCGAATTAAAGGAATTCATCTCCAGGGTACGATAAGACCTCCAAAAGCGTGCACATAATACACTTGAAGATTTTCTCTCAAGAACTTTTTAAAAAATTAGTGTGAAATATTAGAAAGAAGAAAGGATTTGCCTTATTACCTTTGAAGACTTCAAACACCCTATACTTATAGGATGTACATAACTGATTACGGTGAAAGGACACACTCCATCCTTAGTATTCACGTCTCTTTATAACAAAAACACACATTCTTTTGTAAATATTGAAGAGACACACTCTTTTCACAAATATTGAAGAGACACATCCTTTCATAAATACTAAAGAGATACAACTCTCCATCAAGAGACATATTTTTCCATGAAAAGGGCACATTTTTTTGCAATAAAAAGACATATCTTTTCTTATCAGTAATTAATCTTGTGAAAAAAATACAACCATTTAATCATTTTAATTTTTAAATAATTTTCTAACTTTCATTAGTACTTTTAACATTACAATCTATACTAACACAAACTCACGTCTCCGAATAATCTCCGTTAGTTAAAAAACTAATTAGGATTTCCATGTGCCAAATCCATACTCCTAATTTTATGTGCATCACAAAAAATTTCAAACCGTCCGCTATGATACCATGTTAGAGAGGCTTACTAGAATTTAGAAGCACGGAGACCTCCGTGCTCCAAAGTTTGTTTTTCGATGATGGAATTGATGATTAACTTCATTAAACTTGGTTTAGAGTATTTGAAATATCTAAAAAATAAATTTCGCAACTTTTCGATATTATATTTTAACTAGTGATTGAAACACTACAACAAAAACGGTCTATAGTGATACTTTTAAATGTAGGTACATGTCAAAAAAGTGCTGCTAGCTAAAATTACCGACACTTTTAAAAAGTGTTGCTATATGTGGGGTCGCTAGGTATATAGTGACAGTTAAAGAGTGTCGCTATAACCTAAAAGAGTGCTGCTAATTTACCAACACTTATTTAAGCATTTAGCAACCATCGAAACTCTATCTCGTTGGCTGCGGTGGCGGAGGAGGACGACAGGAAATGCTCTTTGTCTAGAATTTCAGTGGATTGAGTGAAGAGAGAAGAAAAGATGGTAATTGATTTTTCTTTTTTTTTTCTTTTCTGTTTGTAATCGGGCCAAATGGACTGGGTGTGGTGAGTTGAGTAGAGTAATCTTTTATTTTTGGTTTGATTGGGCTTTATATTTAGGCATTAGTAGATGTTTTTTTTAAGTTTTAGGATAAATAGGACACTTACTCAAAAGTGTCCCAAACTTGTGTCCCTATAACCTAATTCTGTTGTAGTGAAAGGGCTGTAGAAATTTTTAACCATAAGTGCACTACTAGAAATTCGTTATTTTTCAACAATAAATACTATTGCAATTGATAACTATTGGTTGCAGTAGAATGTTGCAAATCCTTGCTATAAATCTTGTTATATATATGCTTTAATAATATGATTTGCATCATCACAACGACACAAACTATTGCAATAAAATATATTTTGCAATAATTTAATTTTTGATATAACTAAATTGATATATACAACAGAATAAAATTATTCTAGCGTTGTGTGGATTTCTGTTATAAGTTTTTCATACTTTTACACAAATATAAAGTTGAACTATGGAAATCCTATAACCAAAATTTAAGTTACTGGACATGAATCATAATCTATATATATATATAACAAGTTCGCCATTCGATACCGCAAACTTTTAAAAGTGCTTTACTTTAGTCCATATTATATCATGATCTAATTTTCTGGAAAAAAATTGCTTACATCTGTACATCTATACGCCCATTCACGATGGATTCATCGTCTTTAATTTAATCCATATCATACACTCAATCCCATCATCCAATTCTAAGTAGATAAAAAGCTGCAACTCAATGGCGATAGGGTTTGAAATATTGGATGGAATGTCGATGGATGTATACATGGTGCATGATAATTATATGGACACACCAAATGTAGGCAATGTAGGTATAATCACTAGATTATAAAGACAAGGAGTAAAATAAAGTACTTTTCAATGCACTTAACTTTCTTAACCTCTTGGCTTAGCAAACACCCAAAATTTTCTAGTTAGGTTAAAATATTTAGTCATATTATACGTTATATATATGTAGGAATATTTTAAATTCTAACAGTGTCACAGCTAAAGATGAAGCTTATCTGCTGCATTATTCACCAAAAAAGTTAGTTAACTATATATAATGCAAATTGTTTTGGAAAGTGCAAGGTCAGCTCCAGTACTACATATCTGCTATATCTTTCAAGTTTTGTCTCAAACATGTACTGCCGTATATAACAAAGAGACAGAGTACAGATCACTTAGTTTTGTCTCAGTAGCCCATGCAAACAAATGACAACATATATCTGTATATATAAAAATAATAAAAATAATAAAAATAATAATAATAATAATAATGGTGACCTACTGCAGTCACATGACTCCCATGCATGCGTGAATGATAATTCTCAACCAATTCTCTATACTTCCACAACAGAATCTCTGCAGGTCTTCCACCAATCATGGAATCATTATTTCATGCATGCTCAGAAGGTCAAACATATATTACCATCCAAAACTGTTCAGAAGGTCAAAACATGAACATCCAAAACAATAATTAATATTCCCAAGTGCAAGCCAGCAGAAAGGGTCAATTAATATTGCACTATATATGTACTTTACTTGGTCCTCCAGTTTATAGCTTCAATATTGATAAACACTCTAATTTCAAAATGTTTCAATTTATAGTTCCTGCTATGAACTTTTTGTTATGACAAGACTAACTGCTTGTCTCTGCTGTGCTAAATGTTTATGCATGCACCACGAATTCATTAGTCTTCCATGCGTCCATCTCATACTTTATGAATCCAAGCATCAAACCAAAAACAAAAGGCTGTTGATTTGATGATGTGATTGAAAATATGAGATAGGATTAATGACCAATAGATGTGTAATGCATCTACATATATAAATATATATATAATCCGGCTGGGATACTATCGATCGATAGCACCAAGAATTTGGTGCTATCGAGTTTTTCACTGTTAGATTTAACCCTTTGATTATTTTTATCCATTAGATTATACTATTCAACCATGCAACCACTCACTAAACCCTAGAGAGCCCACATCATTCTAACCATACATTTCTCAATCCAAGGGCTAAAAATCTAATAGCACAAATAGTTTCGTACTATTGATAGTATTCCAACCTAGTTATATATATATATATATATATATATATATATATAGTCCGGCTGGTATACTATCGGTAGCACGGAAGCCTCCATGCTACCAAGTTATTTTCAATGATGCGGCTTCCAAATCGACGATCGGCTCCGTTAGACTTAATCTACACTATTGAAAGTATTTGAAAACTAAATTTCATAATTTTTCGACATCATTTACCTATCAAACAAGTAGTCTAAAAATGAACGACTGAAAATAAAAATCTCATAAAAAATGATGATAAAAGACTTGAATTTAAAATCAGAGATACTGATCTTACTCTAAATAGTGAAAAAAAAATTCTATAAAAATTTCATCAAATTTGGATTGTTTTACACCGTTAAATTCACAAACACATCAAATCTACCATTAAAATTATCAATTTTGAAACCTTTTAATCACTAGCCAAATGATGTCAAAAAATTATAAAATTTAATTTCCAAATACTTTCAATAGTGTAGATCAAGTCTAACAAAACCGATCGTCGATTTGGAAGCCGCATCATTGAAAACAACTTGGTAGCACGGAGGCCTCCGTACTACCGATAGTATACCAGCCTAGCTCTATATATATATATATATATATATATATATATAACTAGGTTGGAATACTATCAATAGTACGAAACTATTTGTGCTATTAGATTTTTAGCCCTTGGATTGAGAAATGTATGGTTAGAATGATGTGGGCTCTCTAGGGTTTAGTGAGTGGTTGCATGGTTGAATAGTATAATCTAATGGATAAAAATAATCAAAGGGTTAAATCTAACAGTGAAAAACTCGATAGCACCAAATTCTTGGTGCTATCGATCGATAGTATCCCAGCCGGATTATATATATATTTATATATGTAGATGCATTACACATCTATTGGTCATTAATCCTATCTCATATTTTCAATCACATCATCAAATCAACAGCCTTTTGTTTTTGGTTTGATGCTTGGATTCATAAAGTATGAGATGGACGCATGGAAGACTAATGAATTCGTGGTGCATGCATAAACATTTAGCACAGCAGAGACAAGCAGTTAGTCTTGTCATAACAAAAAGTTCATAGCAGGAACTATAAATTGAAACATTTTGAAATTAGAGTGTTTATCAATATTGAAGCTATAAACTGGAGGACCAAGTAAAGTACATATATAGTGCAATATTAATTGACCCTTTCTGCTGGCTTGCACTTGGGAATATTAATTATTGTTTTGGATGTTCATGTTTTGACCTTCTGAACAGTTTTGGATGGTAATATATGTTTGACCTTCTGAGCATGCATGAAATAATGATTCCATGATTGGTGGAAGACCTGCAGAGATTCTGTTGTGGAAGTATAGAGAATTGGTTGAGAATTATCATTCACGCATGCATGGGAGTCATGTGACTGCAGTAGGTCACCATTATTATTATTATTATTANCACTTGAAAGTTTGGGATGTTGAATATAAAAGTTAAAATTAAGTTCAAGAACCTAAGTGAAACATGACTAAAATTTCAAAGTTGTTCAGCTTAACAATAGAAATATCACTAGCTATATTGTAAGTTCATAAAAGGTTAATGCAATTACAATCTTGAGTTCTTAAACACACTAGCACAATCTTTAATAATACTAGACATACATCCTAAAAATGGAGGCCATTAATAGGTGCATATATATATATATATATATATATAATTCATGGTACTTGTTGATAATCACTTAAAACTAGTATAGTCCCTCCCAACATCCGGAAGAGGGTTCCAGTCCCAAAGCTTATCTGAAACGGTCGAGAACGATACAGGCAGCGAATTAAATGGAAGCAACTGAGATTGCGGTGTCAATGAATGGAAATGGTTGGGTTGGTTGTTGTATGTTTGATCGTATCCAACTATCTTATTTAGCTCATCAATTGGAGTTGAGGTCATTGTAGAAGTGGATAAATTGAGGAGGGAGTATGGAGGGATTAAACCGCTCGTGTTCGTCGAATGGTAGAAGGAAAGGCCATCTTCTTCAGTCGTGGTAGTTGAGCTCAATGAAGCAACTGAGGCCGTCGATCTGTAGACTTTTGGTTTTGGTAGCATAGATGTTGGCAAGTTGGTTTTGCTTCCCACAGCAATCTCGGGGATTTTTAGCGATGAATTTTCACCTTGATCATGTATCGCGAAATTCACAACTTGATGGTGAGATGTGAGGTGCTTTCTATTGGCTAGGCTCCCTCGAGAGGTAGATGCCTTTGCAGAGAGTGTGCTAGTGAGCTGGGAGTAGTCGTCGTTCCCGGATCTCTTGTAGACTCGGCATAGCGAAATTTCGGCCTGCTAATAAGGAATTGATCACTTGTTTCTTCAATGAAAAGAACTAGAAGAATCAGGCTCAACAAGTATTAAGATGTGAAATTAAGGAGCAATTCAATTTGCTAGTGTATTAAACATGATGGAATTCACATAAGGAGAATAACACAAGGAGATTTAGAAAGAAGAAGTAAGAGAGATCCTTCAAAAAGGATAGATAATTGATAGATCTAAAAAGAAGATAACAAGGATAATACTAATTAGAGGAGAAAGTTTCTGAATAACATAATACAAGTATATATAACATAAGAATTCTTCAAAAGAGGAGAAAGCTACAATCATAATTAAGGAGTACAAGAGAGGGATCAAGGAGGAAAAGTTCAATCTAAAATTAAGTAGAACGAAGAAGAAATCATGCGTAAACTGTGGAATTCATCGATACAAATTGAAAGATATTTTGGGGCAAAAGAAGCAAAGAGGAAAGGGAAGGGAGACATAAAGGAAAAAGGTAGAGATGCATGCCATATATATGCTGCTTTTTCTCGTAATTAGATCAAGGAATAAAAGAAGTGCAACAGGAACACATGTGGAGTCACTTTATTTTTAAAGAGGATTTTTTATATGGCAGGGACTGAAATATATTAATTCTATACCAAACCCTAGTTACTAAACTAAAAGTAACCATACAAGTATGCAGAACCTAGGAGAAAGATCACGGAAAATCTCAGCTTCTCTTGTGCAGTATATTTTTCCAACAAATCCAGTATCTTTTAACAAATTAAGTGGCAGCACATGTTTGTGCAAAAGATTAACAAAAGATAGAAGAGATAAACATGTGGCAAAATAAGAATGGAAAGATGTCTCAGAAAACTTGTTTAATTAATTGCTATTTTATCATGAATCATATTCTTACTTTAGATCTTATACTCATCAACTAGAGATACCAAAAACCCTAGAGTTCCAATTTCTTCTACCTTAAAAACTCAGACCTGATATTAGAGGACTATATAATGACAAGATTTACCTTCTGATACAGATCTGTTTCGCTCTTTGGCAAACGGTACTCATTCATGATCCAGGTGCTCCTGATACCCTTAGGGGCTTTCCCAGAGTAGAAAACAAGGGTCTTTTTCAATCCAACTTGCCGATTATTTTCGGCTCGAATCATCCGATCGGCCCCAGTCGCCTTCCAATAACCCGTCGGAGTGACTCGGTTGGGTCGATCGCCGTTCCTGTACTTTCGATCTCTAGGAACATAAAAGAACCACTCCTTATCTCCAATTATTGCCAATGCTGAAAATTAAAACAAGTTCATGTTGTAAAAGAATTAGATTGCCGAAAAAAGGATCAACTAAGTTGAATTAAATTCACAGCATGCAAAGAGCTACTTCAGGTCTTATATATGCATCCGAACTAATTAGGAGTGGAAGAGGTTGAGGAAAGAAGGGAGAGGGATCAAACCCGGAAGTTCCCACGGGTCGTAGCTATAGAGATCGAGGAAGGTGATGAGCTCCACGTTAAAGCGTTTACCCTCGACCTTCCGCCGAAGGTAGAAATCAATTAGCTCTTCTTCGGTAGGATGGAACCGGAAGCCCGGCATCACGAGGTCGTTCTCGTGGCCGTCGCCCCTGCTCTCTTCTCCGTTCATGGCCGACTCGATGGCCATAAACCGATGAGATCTTAGAATATATCGTCGATCGCCCGCTCTTCGACCCTTTGGATTACCCTTTAAAGTATTTGCCCTCAAGTGGTTTAATTCTTCCTCAAATATTTGTGCAAGTGGTGAAGAAGGAAAGATGAGTGGGTGAACTTACACAACCCGGAAGAAGAAGAAAAATGGTACTAGAGTAATAAATGAGATTGCTACTGGACTACTACACCTACCGAAAACATTGCCACCTCTTTTTACAATTGATCCATCAATCTATCTCAAAGTATATAAATCTTTCTGTATATAACTCCAACTAGTAATTAAGGCAAAAGGTTATGTGGAGGGGTTAAATGAGGTTCTCATATGCATATAGAGATGAGGGTGCATTGAGGGAGTTGAAGATGAGAAAGGGACCAAGCAATGGAGGAGGACAACTTGGCGGTAGCCCCCTATCAGAGGTGATTGGCTAATGCTTCTATTCTTGTCTCTACCCTCTCTACTGCAAATCTGTCTTTCTTGTCATGCATGCTTCTCTTTTGGGTCCCTCCTCTTTCTTGTGGTTAATTTGCAATTCTAGAACATGATCTAGCCCACAGTTTTATTACTTAAGAGCAGTAATAGGTTTACAGCCCACTCTGGGGTGTAATCCTACTACTACTTTCATTTAATACATGTCTTATCATTTTTTTCTTTTTAATTAGAGAGAGAAA
This sequence comes from Ananas comosus, assembly GCF_001540865.1. Classification (NCBI taxonomy): domain Eukaryota; kingdom Viridiplantae; phylum Streptophyta; class Magnoliopsida; order Poales; family Bromeliaceae; genus Ananas; species Ananas comosus. Next base: position 5,700,313 of record NC_033625.1, on the reverse strand, counting down.
GTTACGTAGCGAATTATCTTGTTTTGTTTACTTTTACGTAATGAATTTAGCTGTAAACGTGAAGCAACTAGGTTTCGAATTTGAAACCTCGGATATATTAACTATAAAATTCTTTGTAAATCCTGCGACTCTTGGATGAGAGGTTGTAGAGATTATAGTTTTTTTTCATTGTAAACTTAGCATTTCTTGTTACTGAAACTATTGGTATCTGAACGATAAGGCATCTGAGTGGGCCGGGTTTGAGGGTTCGTGGGTTCGAGTTCCTGGTACGGAGACTCTCGGTAGGGTTGTAGCTAGGGGCCAAACTCCAGATTGTCAAAAGAAAAAACAAAATAAAAACAAAAAGGAAAAGTTTCACTTTGCTACGTTATCTTTTTAGTTAGAAATTCGAGATACTCTGTGAACTTTCAAAAATGTCCATTTTATCTTTGTATTAATTGCAAAAAAAAAAAAGAAGCTTGCAACTGATTCCTCGGTCCATCCAAGCACTACGAATTCATTAACTTTCTATTCATCTTGTAGTTTAATTTGATTTAACTATCCAATTTCGAAGTAGAGAAATGACCTCAACTGATCAATGAGTGATAGGAATTGGATCACTATGAGAGAAGGAATTGAAGGCGATGTATCATGTATCGATGCATTGTTCATGGATCTACGGATGCACCAGATGTAGAAAATAACTAACTATTTCTTCGAGAACAGATAATTACGGTAAGGTTAAAGTGAATTAATATTTGATCACCAGTATATATAGAGTGGAATGTTCAAGTTAAAAGTTCAAGGATGAAAGTAAAGTGTTGTTAAAATGTTTAGGGACTAGTGGTGCAATTTACCCCTCCATCCATGCCCTTCTTTTTATATATAATTTTTTGGTTTCTTTGTATCTTCCACTATGGTTTTCACTCTCATGTACACACCTCATTCCAAAACCTACCTTAATATACAGATGCATGCGTTGATTGATGCTATTTGTTTTCTTGTGTAAAGAAGAAGAGATGACTTTGTAAGATGCCTCTGGAATTACTTTGCAACCTGGTTTTTATATAGTTGGAGCACTGTAGTACTATATGTATTCTTGGGTAGATATATATGGTTGCATGTAGCAAGCTAAGAGTCAAGTGAAACCCGTGACATCTAAGCCCTTCACCTCTCTCTCTCTCTCTCTCTCTCTCTCTCTCTCTCTCTCTCTCTCTCTCTTTCTATGTGTGTGTGTGTGTCTCTCTCTCACTCTCTCTCATGGTGAGCTCACCTCACAATGCCTAGAGTAATCCTTTTTGCATTAAATGGGGCCAACACAAGTTGGGTGTGGAACCATTGCACCCTTGGTCTTTCTATTTGGTTCATATATATATATATTCGTGGTCCACCACACCTATTCTCTCTCTACCACTCATGCATCCATCACACTTTCAACTTTCTCACACCTATGTTAATCTTAGCTCTCTGGAATGCTAAGACTTTGAAAATGGGTCTCGTGAGGAATCATGGGAGACTCCAAAAGCTCCCAACTCTGAATCTTCCAATCTCCTCTTGCATATATACCAAGTCAAAATATGATCATACAATATATATATATATATATATATATATAATGCACCTCTACTAGGGTTTTACTGTACCGTGTACAGTTTTATATATGTATTTGTTTTCTATATATTGCTTGTAGAAAGAACAAGAAGCAAAAAGNTTATATATATATATTTGTTTTCTATATATTGCTTGTAGAAAGAACAAGAAGCAAAAAGACTATTGAAGAGAAAACAAAATCCTCAAGAGAAATTGTCAGTGAAAAGGACTGGTTAGTGAAAACAGATGATCATCAAGAGATCTCCATGATACGATCACGCTAGAAACCGTCTTCTACGCAATTCTTCCTAATGGACCCAAAGAAGCCTCCTGTCAACAATACCTAAAAGCCAACCCTGTTTGTCAACTCTCCTAGAGAGTCATTAGGGTTATATCTTTGAAAATATTGTTCTTACTTATCACCAGATCTGTCTTAAAGTCAATATATACAAATTCAGATATGCAAAATGTGGAAAATACGCGAATCCAAATTCATAACATTCATGACATCCAAAATCACAAATATATGAAGTAATCTCGCTTTTCTAAATTCATATAACAATATATAACAGTAGTATTTAGTTTGCTCTATTTGAATCGGTCTAATCCAATTCTATATATATATATATATATATATATTAGTAGTATTAGAGAATGTAATTCCATTAAACTTGGGATAAACTAATTGAGTTTAAAACCTTAGAGAAACCAAAGAGTTTAAAATTGACCTTTGGTTTTCTACATTGCATTAAAATAATAATCCTCACTTTTGATCATCTATATATATATATAGGTATATATTAGCTTTGGATTTGCTCCATCTTTTACGAAACCAAGCATGATGCTTGTACTAAAATAGATATAATTCAGAAATGTTTTTTGAAATGTTATGTACATTATTGAAATTTTTTCTTGAGCATCTATCTCCAACTTAATTTGGCATTATGCTAGTGAAACATCTTAAAAGCATCATTTTTGCTCAAAGTTTTCTTATTGATTCCAGCATATACATATATTAACTAGTCATATTTCAAGAAATTACAAAAGAATTTTTTGTTTCTCGAACTTAATTTTTCAAAGAGCTTATTATTGCTTTATGTCCTCTTCTGATAAAGTAGACACAATTAAGGGAATACTACAGCAAAACATGATGCACCTTTCATGAACCGAACAAACTTTTTCAGCATGATGATAAAAAAGAGTTGGAGTATTTATTAATTTGAATGTTCGCCTTAGTGCATGCATACCAGAAACCAAATTGATCCACATTGAACATTTGTAGCTAACTTAGTTTTCAGTATTAATGGAAGATCATAAATTCTATGCATTGTGCCCTTATAGCACACTCACCTTTCAAATTGAATTCTACCAGCTGATATTATACGGCATGAATAGTTCGTTAGTCGCTCAAGGCGCATCAGTGGATACCGACATCTATCGGTGGCCATTAAATCATTGGCGACATATACATGACAAGTTCAATGCACAATCGTCTGATTCTCGTATGTATGTTGATTTTACATTCACATGATAATCCTCAAAGTTATATAATATATATAAGTTAATTAAATGAATAAAACTAACATCTTTTGTTCTCTAGAAGTGTCCTTTTGGTTGTAATCTTACAACTTATACATCTAAAAGCTAATTAACTTTTTTACTCTAGTCATATCATTCTCTTTTTTTGATACTAAAACCCAAAAAGGGCTGTATAAACCCTAGGGGGAGGATTACAACCTTAGATTAGGGGTTGTAGACCTACAACATTTTTGGCTTGTAGCTAGGCTTAGCATTTCTCTATAATAGAAGGAAATGCCTGGTTACTGCATGAATAATATTACTCCAAGTACTGATAATATTAGCATGCATTACATTTTAATTTATATTAGTTAACTAACATGATACTTAATTTCTCATAAGTAGCATGATAGGATATATTAATACTCTATATGTAGGAGTTATGTTACTTTATTCCACTCAAATATAGTTATAATCTTTCAACGTGTGAAGGACGGGATATTAAACATCAAAACTCATCACTTGTTTTGTTTTGAGCCCGAGTAATGCAATGAAATAGAATATATAATCCATATGGTCATTTCTTTCTTTTGTCATGCATCTAGCTATTATCACACAAGCTTTGATAGCCACAAAGGCACGATTAGTGACTGAAATAGTTTTATGTAATGTTCTAATAATTAAACAATAAATTCCTTCGTAAAAAATAAAAAATAAGTACACATAATGAGAGTTCTAAATAATATTTGATTACCTTAACCAATAAAGAAGGCAAATTAATTAGAATTATAATATTAATATATATACAAAAGTGCAACTATATGTATATATGAGTGTATACGTATGCATGCGAACTAGTAGGTAAGAAGGAGCCAATTTAGTGACTTCGGTGATCATCATATCATATCACCGTCACAGGTATGTGGAATTATATATGCACCAACACATATTAATGCTCATGCATATATGGTCCCATGCATGGGTGTTCTCTTTTGGTTTAATATATAGGTGGCTTACATTCAAGGGAAAATAGAAGAGAGAGAGAGAGAGAGAGAGAGAGAGAGAGAGATGATTCCACAACGCGTGCATTAAATTTAGTCTCATGCTATGCCATCATCAATTGTTTTCTCATAATATATAACGTATTCTCTCTACGCAAGGGAAACAAATTAACTGCAAAAAGGTTCCTGTGGCATAGCATGTGTGTTTTCATGCACATTGGTGGTAGTAAAGTTCGTTTTTATGACGTAGCATATATCCTGGGGTTTCCATTCCCATTTTCCAATTTGGATTGTGTTTAGTTGAAATTTTGATCCAAAATAATCTTTAAAAGAAAAGGGGAATCCATGGTTCCAAACTCGGCACAATTAAAGATTTGAGGTGATAGTAAGAAAGTGCATTGGATTTCTGATTAGGAAAAAAAAAAATCTATAATTTTGTTACAACTTTTGTTCATGTGCATTGTGGAGGGGGAGATGGTTAAAAAGAAGGTCCTTCCACCACTATGGATCAGTTGGCAGATACCCTCTTTTTTGAATAGTAAATTTTGGATTTGAGTGTACTCTTCAAGCAGGAGTGTGTGTTCGTCACGAAAGCCTAGTTACAAGCGATGTTCAAACAATTAATGGAAAAAAAATGAAGTCGATCCGTAAAAGATAGGGAATACATAGGATGTTAAATGTAATAGGAAGAGGAATGCTACTTGTACAAGCAATAAGGAGGTGTAAATCTTACAACTCTCTACATATCCAAGGACCAATTTTGCACATTTTCGGAATTTTAATATTAAATGCTTTAATATAAGCAATTTTTAGTTTCTGGGTTTAAAAATTATACCTAAACTTCATCAAATAGTTTAATAGGCTCCTAATTAATAATCTTGAGCAAATTTATAATATTTGAACAGTTGTTTCGATTGCATGTCTTGTATATAATTTTGTATAAATTCAAAGGAAGAAGAAACCTTTTTTTTTTCTTCTAGCTATATATGACAATTAAACATTAATATTGAAAAATAGAGTGAATCTACGTTCAATTTTTATTATCTTTTAATGTGTTACAATAAAAAAGATTAGAGTTTTTTTTTTGTGTTTGAAGACATTACAGGATAGTATATATACCTCAAAATGACTATTCAATTAGTCACTTCGCTCAAGGAGAAAAAAAAAGAGGTCTTTATTGTAGTAGTTGCACAACATAGAATATATCACAAACCAAATGCATGCATCGATGCTTTATAGGATGACAAAGAGTCTAATTATGAGTAATAATTTATAGTAACATAATATTTTAAAAATATTTTATTATTGTACTCGTGTGCATTGTGGAAGCATTTTCTAGCTCGGATATTTTTATAATTCTCATGTGGACTTTGACGGAAAAGATTACCTCTGAGGAGAGGGATCTAAAAAAGTGTTAATAGGACAAGTGTGCAAAATTGATCCTTGAATTAATGGAGGGGGCGTAAGTTTTGCACTCACTTTTTTATGCGTACACGTAGAATTTCTCTAAATATAAATATTAAAAATATTCTTTTAAATAAAAAACGGTCGTATCATATTGTTTAACATGGTATTAGAGGATAGCGTCAAATATAAATATAAGGAACATTGTTCTTTAGTTAGTAGCTTAAATTTTTAAAAATAAACGATTGTTTCATATTATTTAACAAAAAGACCTTAGAGCGTTGTCGTATTAGTACAAATAAAATTGTAGGCCATCCTAGCAAGAACCCACCATATCTTTTCAGAGAAATGCTACTTGAACAGCCACAACTGGGGCCTAAATCTTACATCTGTTGATCCAAGGATCAATCTATCCAAGGATTTAGACTTTAGAGAAACTCTTTCGAATTTTCAATATTTTAAAAAAAAAGCTGAGAAGGCTAGCTGGTGTAAAAATATTGGACCTTGGATAGTTGGATGGATAGCGTATAAAATTTACACCCACTTTTTAAATATACACACAGCATTGCACATCTTTTTCTTTTTTTTTTTGAGAGATAGATAGCACGCTATCCGCTCCGTTTATTTCATTTAGAAAGGATAAAATGCAGTAGAGCACTGCTATATATCTATATATACTCAAAAAGTGTGTAATTTATATGTATACTCCTTCATCCAAGGGACAATTAACATTCTATACCAGTCCTTTATTTTTAATACTAAAAACCTAAAAGGATTATTTAAAGTTTAGAATTAGGAGGAGTAAGATTTACACCCTTTTTTTTTTTATGTACAAGTAGCATTTCTCAAAGCATTATTTCTTACTACCCGCACACCCTACTTGTCATGGACTTTTAGCATTGGAAAAAGAAAAGAAGGGTTGACAAATCTAGTAAAAAGATATTAGTTTTTGGATGACTAGGGTGCAAGTATTTGCACCCTATATATAAGTGTAATGATAGTATTAAACTTCTTCGAATGACTATGGTGTAAAACGCAAACCCTATATATAAATGTACAGATAACATTGCTTATAGTTGGATTTTTTCTAATATTTATCTAAAATGTAAAAAGATAAAATAAAATAAAATAAATCATAGAAGCTATCAAAGTGATATAGTACTTGGACAAAAGGGAAGTGGAAAAGCTTCATGCAACTAAAATACCGCCCATATTAATTTATGCCTCTTCGGATGCATTGTGTTCTTGTTCAAGCCCCATTCATGACTACACAGAAAAAGTAATCGAATAAAATATTATGGACTTAGCTACTTGAGAAATTCCACTTGGTGATCAGTGTTATTTTTTTATTAGATTGCAAAATGCTTCATCAAATAACAATAAAATATACATCTTGTCGAAGATGTTGAGAATATTTGTTAAATTCTCACACAGAATATATACCTAAATCAATCACATTATTATTAGGAGAGATATATAGTACGTAACCCATATTTAAACTCGAGTGCTCTTTATTTTCAAGATGCGACACAGTACGGGTAAGTTGGATATATAAGTTTTTTTTCATAATAATATATATTGTGAGGTAATGTTTTGGGCCTTTTACAGACAAATTTTATTATTTATAGATCAGTGTGCTGGTTATCTCTCACATGGTATCTTGAATTATATGCATGACCTTAGCAGAATCCTCTATATTAGATCGTTTATTAATTTGTGTATTCAGTGCATATGAATTTTTCATGCACACGTAATCTATATCATGCACACAAGACACGTGCGGGTAAACAATACCAAATATTTTTTTTTCTCAAAAAAAAAAAACCAAATCTTTTGTAGTTTTTATAGAAAGAGAGAAATATCCTCATTGACATTTTATGGGATTTGGGATTTAAGTGCATAAATGAGAAATGCAGAGACTAAATGGGATTTAAGTTGCCATATTCCTACATGTTATAACTCATACAATATAGTTTATCTTCAGATTTAAATGTCACGCTAAAGTCTCAATTGCTGGGGCAATTTAAATATTTCAAGTGAATACGATTTTGGGAGTTCAAGTTTAATATCTAGTGTTATTGGAACAGTTTTAAGTTGATTTTTTTTTTCCTTTTTTTTCACTATAATTGAGTTCAAATTAGGCTCATGTAGTCCATTAATTCACATCATATATAAGACCATTAATTTATTAGTTCCATGTAGGAAACAAGAAAGTTTTAAAATCCATTTCTCAGTTTTCGAAGCCAATAAACTCCAATCAGACATTTTTATAGGGTCACAGTTAACCTAAAATCAAATTTTTTAAAGTTTAGGTACCTACATCAAAATATAGTATTGTTTAGGTAAGGTCCATATATTATTTTACCTGAACTGCAGAGCAATGAAGTGTTCTAAGGAATTGAGAAACTCATTATGGAGTTCGAAAAGAAGCAGAATCCAATATGAAACAGCAGAATATGAACCCATAATCATAAATAGATTTTTCTAAGATCACATTTCAAATACTCCCCTAGACATAACTAAGTAACAGGGTATAATGTACAGAGAAGCTGCAGTTATTTAATAGAAAAGAAAAAAAAAATCTCCAATTTCCTACAGCCTATTAAACGACATTTGTTCGTAAAGAACATCTCGTAAAATTTGAATGTCTGGGACTTCAAAGTCAGAGAACTCCTCAGCTCATTCTTCGGCAGCACTAGCAGCACTCAGATCCACACTAAGATCAAGAGTCTGTTGACAAAATATGATCAGGGTGTTAGAATTCGAGATCTTGTAGAAAGTTAACATCGTCTATATCTGAAACAAAGAAATAAAAAGAAAAACACAAAGACGTACCTTTAGGCCACGAATTGAAATTAATTAACTGTACAATGATTGAAAAAGATAATTTGTTGCTTTTGGGTATTTTAAAATAGCTAATTAGTTCAAAATATAACTTAAAAAACAAAATACGGAGAGAAAACATCACTAGATTTAGTACATAGGACAAGTTCAAATCAATTTATCAAATGGATATGATGTGATTTCTACAAGTAGTTAATGCACATCCACTGGAGTTCCAACATATATTTATAATATTAATGTTATGTGCATTACTACATACTTTTTTGATACGTTGAGATGCATATGCTTGTGTTTGTCATTATCTATGTACACATAAATATGGATTCAGTAGAGACGTGATATTTAGTAAGCATTTGAATCTTGATAATTGCTTTCCAAAATTAAAGTTTGACCGTTAAATTTTGTAATTTATTGTGGCATTAAATTTGATTTAAACAATAAAAGTTGTGAACCATGCAGAGTGCAGAGACCAAAAAAAGACTGTCAATTAATACTACTTGAAATTAATCAAATGCAAACTAATTTAGACTATTCTTAAGTTGGTGAAGGAATAATCTCGTGACATCCACCATTAAGATTGTCAATCACAAACAATTAATTAATGAATGAATTCTTTGTATCAACCACGAATAAAATTGTCGAAATAGGCACAGCTTAATCTTAAGGTTTATGAGCTTAAAAAATTGTAGTTGTTGACCTGTACTCAAGTAGTCTAAGATCATATTAGTATATCGGAACTCTTAATTGTCGCTCCGTACCCTCATAATATGAAACAAGTAACGAATAAAGGGAGGTAGAAACCAAAAAGATAGGAGAAACTTTACCTTTCCAGTGATCATATTATACATGGAAAGCACATCCGTCACAGTAGATTCAAAGTGTGTAGTAGCATCATAACTCTGCAAGAAAGCAAACTACTTGCTGAGTATCTGCAAATTTTGGAGTTAAAAAAGAAATGATTGGAAGACTTACAGTTGAAATGAAGCAGTTGTCCAAAGAGGGTTCATTCACCGGCTCATATCGGTCATATGTCTCATAGAATAACTCATCCACAGGCCCAAGAAGATCGATCCCTGGCTTAAGTTCTTTCTCTGGATTATCTGTCTCAGCTTCTGTTGAGACAAAGGCGATGAACCTCCCCTTTGGCGCAACATTGTGAAAAAAAGAGCAACAGAAAAGAAACCTGATAATACGTCATAAAACAGGAGTAGATGGTAAGACGTTAGATATAGAAAGAATCATTAGCAGCATGATATGCATCAGCAGCAAAAGCTGACTGGACACCCAGCCTAAACAACCTGCCCAAAAGTCAAAACCCAAGATAACCCAAGTTGACTTGAGAAGTCAACTATCCAACCCTGAATGGTCCGAAGTACGAAGTAACCCAAACCCAAAGTAATGCAAGACAATCCAACCCTAGCAACCAAAAACCAAGGACAATCACAACCAAAACAACCTGAAACCTGACATAACCAAAAATCCAAGTGACCCTAAACTTGCAACAACACACACACTAATGATAAGTGAAGCTAGTATATGACTTGATGAAAGCAACTCACATGTCTGACTTTCGGCCCAGTTGCTTTTGGGGCAATATAACTTGCACCAAGTGAGATTCATCAGTGTTTGGGATAGGGTGGCTCATAATAGCAATTGCTCTCGCAACTTTTCCGATCTTCCTAACCTGGAAGCAAATTATAGAAAACCTCTGTGGGTCATATTACCAGAAAATCCATAGCTCTGAATAAGCGGCAAGGCATGAATCAGCACATTCCATGGCATCACGGTATCAGCATGGCATGGTCATGCTAACGGCATGGTTCATAAGCCTCTTTTTTGCAATTTTTCCAAGTTTAAATTGCTTTCCAGACCATTTTCTTCTTTACCATATCCTTAAACGATCTAAATTAGACAAAATTGAGGGTTAATTTAGGGGTATTCAGTTTTCCTATTTTGTGACCCTTGTTTGCAATATATCCAAATAATTTTCTGAAAGTTTAATCAAATTAGAAAAACAACAGATAGATTTTCTAGTTTCATCATTACAAGTATTCCCGGATTGTGCAAGCAGAGTATGGTAGGCCATACTGTGTATTGGCATTATATGTGCTGTCGCACAACAGTGTTCGTAATTTAGCAACACACATGCCATGCATGCATGCATGCTACAATATTTTAATACCTTGGTAGCAACCTTCCCCAATTTAGCTGGAACTAGTGGGATACATTCAACATAATTAATTACAGGGATACAAGCAAAGTAGATTTGAGGACAAATTTCACAGTTCAAGATATCCAGACTTGGTCACTCTACCTTGTTGGGCAGGTAAGAAGGATCACAGACAACTTTCTTGCATCTAGCAGTTTCCCCTTCCGATGTCACACCACAAACTTTTTCCTTCCATATCAAATTCAACCTGGATAGCCCAAAATATTAGCTAAGATTAGGAGAATTGATTAAGCAGGTCACACTAAATAAGAATCAGAATTTTCCCTACTATATTGCATTTGGAGTTGTTAATGATCATATAATGTCTTTTAGATGCGTAATTTAACAGAGCTACCTTGCATTCTGGCTTGTTCAACATATATGTCCCCCCGTAAACAGCACTAAGGCGTGCAAAAGCCTGCATTTACATGGAGAAACCTCAAGTCAGGAGGATGAATGTATTTGAAAGATGAAAATACAGATGGTACAAGGGAAAAAACTGATTGACCTGTGGTAGCTCTCCTAGTCCATACAATGGGTAAATGTATGGTGAACCACCTTGGAAACGAGCAAGAGATTCGGCGTAAAGCTATCACCAAAACATTCAGTAGAAGTATTAGCAACAATGTAGTTATTAAGCCTACAAATTTTAAAAGCAGGATTAAAAAAAAGCGCATGCAAGTCAACTACATATTATATATTAACAATCAAGACATGCCAACATGCTCTTGGCAGCAAAGTTACCTTCATCCTTTTTACAGTGTCAAGGGCAGGCTCATCTAAATAGCGATCATCTCTATGAAGAGCGAAAGCATGACCAATGAAGTCCACTGTATTATCATCCAAACCATATTTTCTGAAGTAAAACAAGGAAAAATTAGAGTTATAGGAATTATAAGAGAGTTTTTCTGCTTCCGAAGCAACTGATTAAATTTTTATATTAAAAGAACGACATAGAAACAATCGGAGTGTAGGTACTATAGAAAAAGCTAATTTCCTTTGCGTTCCAAAACTTGCCAAAAAATGGATTATCTAAAAATCATTTTACTTCTCTACTACTATGCAAGGATTGTTGTGTCCCTAGCATAGGGCATGCCGGTGAGCTAGTGGTATGGAACGGTATGCTGGCACTCCTCGGCTCACACTGTATTTTATATCTTGGCACGGTCCGGTATGCTGGCACTCCTCAGCTTATGCCCTATTTTATACGGTCGGCATGGCGGCACGTGCCGGCTATGCTAGACTGTGCAGACTGGCACGACAATCCTTGCCACTATTCTACTTTATGTATGCAAATTAAAAAATATGCTCCAAAACAAACCACAAAAAAAAGGCAACGAGAGATATTTTTACAGAATGATCCATAGATGAGAAGCTTTCTTAGAATTAATATGTAAGCAGTAATAAGTACTCACGAAATCAGTTCTCTAGTTGTCAGTCTTGTAAGGTCCAAACCTTCGTGTGTCTTTGGATCACTTTCATTATAATTTTGGACGTAAATGATGAACTTCCTAGCTCGTCGCTTCTCAAACAATCCCATTAATGGAGATTTCAGCGCCTCCATATCAGTGGCAGGCACCTTGTGAATCTGACAAAACGTAAAAAAAAAGAATTTGTCAACAAAAGAATCATCAAAAGAGAAAAGAGGAAGCTTAACAACAGAAGCAACTGATAAAGGAAAATGGCAAAGTACCTTTCCTCTGTTGAAGACATAACTTCCATCTACAGCTCTAAAGTACAGATACTTTGTAACATCAGTATGAATGAGAACTCGAACCAACATTCCATTTGCCATCATGAACTAACCAGAGAAACATTATCCAGTGAGTTCCACTATCTCTTTAAGAAATGTCAAAATTTTAACTGTAAAAACTAGCCAACTCCATTTCAAAAGCGACATTGAAAAGAACACGCAAAGAGCATGCACTTCCAAGCACAACTCAGGCTTGAAATTTAGAAAGTTTTAATCTTAATGAACAAAGACCAATACTTAAGTTGCCATAATCAACTTGTCATTACGAAAAAAGAAGAAGTAATTCATGTATATTTTTTGGAAGTGAAAACCAACATATTGTTTGTCTAAGCAATTGTCCAAGCAAGAATGATCTCTATTTTCATATTAAGAGATTGCTGTAAAAATAAATGTGAAACCCTATGGAAATGGAAATAATCAAGCTGATCAGTTTGTTTTCCTTGTTTTCTTTCTTACACATCAATCCTATGTGCAAGATATTTATTCTATAATGGAATGGTTTCACTATGAGAATAATTATTGAAGTAGCAAATTTCTACATCTTTAATCACTTTTTTGACTAGATCTTCATCTCTGTGCTCCATCGCCTTCAGTTGAAGCAAAGTCATGAGTTTGGAAAAAGCAAAGAATAAATTCCATGTTTCCACAATAAATCCATAAGTTCCTACTGATATTTCCTCCTCCCCAACTGACAATTTCTTACTGATGGCAGAGTAGCCTAGTGGAGCGGAGGGTAAAGAAGAGGCTTCTGAATTGTAATTTGCAAAAATTAATCATATTTGTAGTTTCTCAAAAGGTAAGATAATTGCAATACAGGCCTGTAAAACAATTTGAGGAGTTCCAAGAGAAAATGCTTTGTTCTTTTCACAATTTCAATCATAATGCACAAAAGTAATTTGAAGCTAACAGATTAGCACATTTAAGAGAGAACCTCAAAATGATTAGTGGCATCACAACAGCAAAGAGTAAACTTCCCTGGGACAAGAAGGTCCAACCGAACACACCTTCTATGCAAGTTCGCTAAGAATACTAGACAACTAAAATTAACTTGGCGCAACATCTCGATGTATAGTGTTGAACTGTATTTACACCATCCAATATAAAAGCAGAAACCTAAGAGACAATGAGCAACAGTGGGTATTGTCGGTTACTTCCAGCTTGTCTTACATCAACCAAGCATATAAGTATGGTTTGGCCACAAAATATGCAAGTTTTAGTGGAATAACTTACTAAAGTGTAAGTTCTCACTGCAAGGTGAATAAATTTACTTCGTAATGTAACGAGTAAGAACATACCTTTGGAATCATGTCTACATTGTAATCTCTGCTCGGTCCCAGATGTGCAGGGGGGTTATCATTACCTCTAAATCTTTTCCAAAGCTGTAATAAGAAATGGCATTTCAGCCATCATGGAAGTATGAATAAATGCACTAAGTACACATAAATCATGCGTATCAAACACTATAGTAAGATAATAAAAACCAAGATGCTACTCAGATTAAGCATTGTAAATGTCCACACAGTGATATTCAAATAAGTACAAAGACGAATATATCAGTTTGCAACTTTCTATTTGCATTAGATCTCCAAAGACGAAGTTTCTTACCTGGAAGAGATTGAGTGAGCAAGACTCTCCACCATAATAGTCATTTCTATCCATGTGCAAGACCTGATCCATAAATAGCAACTTTAGTAACCATGATAATGTTTTAATATATCATTAACTTAAAATAGGCATGTATGGAAAATGCTGCCACTACGTCGAGTGCTTCAACATCAATCACATCAAATTCAAACTTCCGAAAAGGTGAAAGTTAACCACTAGCAGGTCAATTACCATGAAAATCATTACAACTAAATATCTCATATTTGACAACTCTTTGACTTAAGAATTTCAAATGATAGCTTGTCGTCTCATTGTTGTCTGAATATAGTTATTGTCATTACGCAATTCGAAATGAAAAGGTAGAAATGCATGAATTCTCCTCAACTATAGGGCAATTTGAAATAGATTTGAGTAGTTATGGCTAATTGAATTGGGGACTAATGTGACTAAAGCAACAACGAGTGTTCTTCTTAGAACCAGAATAAGCTATATAACAAATACATTGTAACATCAAAACAAGGTAATATTTTTTACATTAGAACCAAAATTTAAAGGTCACTATTGTTTTAATGCACTACAATAATCTGTAAAACCTGTAAGCACAAGAATCATAAAGAGTTGCCTAGACTTAACAAATCAGAGACAAATAACATCCCAAGACGCAATTTTTAAGGTCCAATTCAACTATAATTCTCACATTAATCACAATGATGCGAACGCACAACAACCAACAACACATTGAGATCAAACACCATGGATGGAGATCGATCCACACGTAACTCAATTACAAGTTTATAGATCGTAACGAACGCATAAAACAAGCATAGATCGGATAAACGGTGGGACCTTGAGGCCATCGACGGAGAGGAGGCCGCTGAGGATGCACTCCTTGAGCCCCGTCCCGAGCACTATCACATCGTACTCCTCATCCATGGCGAAAATGGGGGGAGAGAGGGGGGGGAGAGGAGAGAGAGAGAGAGAGAGAGAGGAAGCAGAGAAAAGAGAAGGTGACAACGACGAGGATTTAGGGGAGAAAAGTATATGAAAAAATGTACGGAGGCCCTTCAACTGTGTACAAATTTGAAACGCATCCTTACCTTTTTTTTTTCTTTCGATTGAGACCCTCTCCCTTCAACTTCTATTTTTTTTATTGAATTTTTAATACTTGATTACATTAAAAATATTACTATATATAATGACTAGTTAGTAAATGTTAAATCGTTTAGTTTTATTACTAAAAAATAAATAAAAGCTATTAAATTTGATATAATTATTTGATTCAAAAAATAAAAAGAAATTGAGAGGCTTTCAACATAAAAAAAAATTTATGGGCCTGTAGATCAAATTTCCAATAGTTGAGGGGGCCTCCATACAATTATACTAAGAAAAAGATAAGAGACGGGATTCGTGGGGTTATGAGTCTTACGACTTATTCGCAATACCCAACTCCGCGGCAACCCCAACCACGGACCGCAAACTGATTCTTCATAATCATTGCCCCATCGTCTGCCACACGACTAAGGCCTTAACCATTTCTCCATCCTGAGAATGACTTGGAAATCCTCACAGGGTACCGACATGAACTTGGCTTACCTCCCACCACGAGTCCACACCAACAGGCACCTCCCTCGCAAAGCCCGCAATAGTCTGGGCCTCCGAGCTCCTCGCTGTTATCTGACGGAGTCACCGCTCCAAACGAGAATAAGAGGGATTTAGTAAAGAGTCGGCGTTGTCTTTGCGAATATTGCCGACTCTAATACAGGGACTACTATTAAGTAGTGGGGTAAATTTCAAATTGGTCCCTAACCTATTCCATTTATTTTACTTTACTCCCAAAATTTTTAATTTGTTGCTTTAGATGGTTTGAAATATCAAATAGTTCCAATCTTAAACTTTGATTTTTTGAACTTTGAAGTTCGAACCAATATATTTTTAGGAGTTTTACGATGAAATTTTCTTTTTCTCTTATTTATAATTGATTAGTTTGGAAATAGCAATTTAGCATGCTACTGCTATATGAGAAATCACTTTTTTCCTCAATCAACACCTTCTATAGTCCTAATTTTTATTAGTTTGCAGCTTCTGTGTCTAAATTGTGATTACTTTCTTAGATACGCTTAAAAGTTTATTAAAATTATTTAAAAATTTTAACCGAGTCATTATTGGACTAAGATAACTCAAATTAAATAAATTTAAAAGTTGAGGGGCCATTTCATAGAAGTCTATAGTTGAGGGAGTCTCCATACATTTTGAATTTCCACCTAATCACTTTAGGAAATAAAAGCATTCTTTTATATGGGTCCAAAAATTCTGACATTTTAAAGGCAAAAGATTCTAAATAATTACATAAAATGCGTTTATGTAAGTTTTCTTTTATCATTTTCGCCCGCTTTTTCACTTATTGTTATGAGTAATACTTCTATTCTTTGTTATTTTACAAAATCGCTCATTTATTTTTATTCAACGGCTCAGACTTAATTTTTTTAAAATTATGACCCGTAATAGCAGGTGAGAGAGGTACCGGTTTCCAGATATCACAAAAAAGAATATTTTGATCTTTTAATACATGAATAATTTAATAATTTTAATCCACTATAAAAAATTAAATCTCTATTCACTCTTCTTTTTTTTTTCTCCCTCTATCTTTCTTCTTCATCCACATTCCACAGTAGAGATGTAAAGGGGTAAGATTCGGGGCAGATTTTCAAAAATCCGAGCCCGAATCCGACTATCAAACCCGAAACCGGAACCCGAACCCAAATTTGACGAATTTTAGAAAATTATATCCACACCCGTACCGGACTAAAAATCCAAAACCCGAAATCTAATTCGAACCTGAAAATCCGAAACATTTATTTCTCTTTACAATGTTTTAAAATATATTAAATTAATTCTAAATTTTTAAAATATATATTCAAATATAACATAGAAAAATTATATATATTATATATAACGTAAAATAAATTCGGGATTCAGTTGGTTTCGGTTTAAGATCGGATACAATCAAAATCCATAACCGAATTTAAATCTGTCGGATTTTCATTTTTAATATTCATATCCAAAACTATATCCATTTAGAATAGACAAATCCATTGCATTTGCTTTTGGATTTTGATTCAGATTCAGATAAAATTATGGGTATTCGTACCTATTAACATCGGTAATCCATAAATATTTTGTCATTTCATATCTGTAATCCACAGTTATTTCGTTAAAAAATATTACAACATATTAAATACGTGGAATTTAAAATTATTTTTCCTACATTCAATTTTTTTAAGTTGTGATAAAAAATTAATATCTAAACTAGAGGAATTTAAAAGTTTCTTAAACAAATTAAATATGTTGAATTCGTTATTATCAACATTAAATTTTGTTAAAATAGTAACACAAAATTTCTCTTATTTAAATTTAAATTTAAATAATTAAATTGAACATATTTTTTACTATTTCTAAAATTCCTAAAATTTAAATTAATGACTAAATTAGAAGAATTCTAAAATTCCTAAAATTAATGCCTAAATTTTGGAATATCAATCAAATTTTAAATTAATGTTTAAATTAGTTACAAAATTAATGGTAAATTTGGGATATTAATCGAAATTTTTTAAAAATTTTGTCTAGTTTTGTTACAAAAATACCCTCATATGAAATAACCTTTTAACCTGTTACATAATGAAATGATATTTTTAACCTTTATTAATTAACGGTTAAGATTTTTTTACTTTTTATAAAATAAAATATCGAATCATTTCTCTATTGTTATTTGATAGTGTCGTCATTCATTAGAGAAGTCTAAGCCTCCATTTGGTTCGGGGTTAAGGAAAAAGTAGCTATTCCAGGAATAAAGTTAAGTTCAGGGTTAAAATGGGGTTAAAGTTTTTTTGTATTTGGTTGGGGGTTGGAGTTAGTCTAGAATAATGAAAAATAATGTTTGGTTGGAGTAGGTGGGATAAGAAGATAATGATTGATAAAGAAGGATAATGATTGGTTGGAATAGGTGTGATAAGAAAGATAGTGGGTTATTATGAATAGAAAATAATATTTGGTTGGAATTTGGTGGGGTTAGGTGGGGTTAGCTAACCGGGATAATTTATTTGAGGTGGGTTAGCTAACCCCACCCATTTTTTGGAGTGTTTGGGGATAAAATAGGGATTAAGGGGTTATTCCACCCCTTAACCCCCAACTAAACAAGGGCTAAATGTTCTATAGTGACAAAAAGCTGCAATGAGATTCTACGCATCAAAAGCAAAAGTTCCGATTATGAGGTTATGTTTCCACTTTAGTCCGAAACTATTGAAGAACAATCATCAAAATATTTTTATTTTTCCACGAAGCTCGGGCTTAAGCACTAGTAGGATCACTCCGACCGTTTAAATTTGGCGACTGGGGAATATATAGGAGTGTAATATGGGCCGTGCCGGGCCGGTACGGCCCACATTTTTCAGGCCAAAACGGGCTAGCGATTGGCCCCGCTCAGTCCGGATTTAATTTCGGGCCGGGCACTGTCGGGCCCAAATTGTCTATCCTCTGACACAGCACGGCCCTTCGGCTTGGAAGGCACGGGCCATGCCGGACCGGACCGTGCTTCGGGTCGGCCTAGTAAAATATTTATTTTTAATTTTTTTTAAAAAAATTTAGTATGAATTTAAAAATATAAATAATCAATATTTTCAATTTAAATTAATATTTTTATTAAAACAATAAAAAAATTATAAAAATAATTATACTAAAATAAATATTTAATTTTTAAAAAATAATAAATAAATTTGTATTATTTAAAAAAAGATAGATTTTGGCCCAATGCTCCAAAGGTAAGGCCCAGCACGGCCCCGAGCCTTGGGCCGAGCTTGCCGGGCTATAGCACGGCCTGAAGTCGTGCCGGGCCAGGTGGCCCACGTGCCGTTCAGTCTGTTTTACTTCCCTATAATGTTGTGTTGCTTTTCTCCCTTTTGGGTTGTTCTTTACAACTCGGCAATAGCGAGTTAATGCACCGACCTAACCCGCTAGCAATAATAACTCGTTGGGCCCAAACCACCGACCTTAAATACTTAAGTCCAGTTATTATTACTAGCGTGTAGGCCTCATATATTTTAATCAGAATTATTTTTCCATCCGATGTGGGACTATTGGGACGTTACAGCTAAAATATTCATGAAAATGAATAGTATATCCTAATAAATATGTTACCAAATCCTTTAATTTTTTGTGAACAATCGATTTCTCTAAAGGGGAGAGTAATGAAGATAAATTAGTGATACACCGGTCTCAGATAGCTTAAGCTTTTATTAAAATAAAAATTCTTTTGTGCAGTATCAAAATAGTAGGCACTTTGGAGTAAAAATGGAGATGGATAATTATGATACATATACAATTCCATGGCTCTCATATTTTTCACTGAAACAATTTAGTACCTAAACTTATTCATAAATTGCAAAAGAAAATTCGACGGTAGTTGATTTTTACTGTAAAATTATCTTTCACTTTCACTTTTGGTTAAAAGATTTAAGCACACTATTAAGTGTGAAAGTTCAAGACTAAAGTAATTTTAAACAAACCGACCGTTCCTAGAGCAAGTGTCAAAGGACTTGATGGTTGGTATCCTAGACCCAAGTTCGAATCCTATTTAATTCACATTTTCAGCTAAGTTTATTTCTAAATGAAATAAACGAAGCGGATAGCATGCTATCTATCTTTTTCTCTCTCAAAAAAATAAAAAGAAGTTATTTTAAACAACAAAAGAAGTGTTAACTACTAAGATGAAACATTGGAATAGATTAGGGACTATCCATACATTTTAACCTGGGTGCATGCACAAGGAAAAGGAAGAAAGGAAAAAGAAAAAGAAAAAAAAGGACTGTGATTGATTCCCTTTGCTTTCCACATTACTGGAAATGATGATAGAAGTCCATGCCCATCACATCAGGTGAAGCACTAACTATCTATATGGAATTTGATAACTCCTCTTTTTTTTCTTTTTTTTTTTTGTTGAATAAAAAAGAAGTAATAATAATAAGATAATGAAAAGAAGATCATTTGGACACATTGTTTGCCATGTCCTTTCTGAGTATACAAGTCTCACTTTTGGTCCTCATATTTTGAGCCATGTGATATCTTGGTTCTAAACTTTTAATTAATTATAATTTTTTACTTAAATTTTTTTGTTGTTGTAATTATTTTCTACGGACCAATCTAGTTTCCAGATACTAATACTTTATGATGTGACAGTAGTATAATATTTTAATAACTGTAATGTTATTGGTCTCAGTATTATCACATCCCTGTCATACTAGTGTCAACATTATCACATCACTGTCATATTAGTGTCGGCGTTATTATTTAACTAATTAAATAAATTAAGAGACTCAAATTATAATAATTTAAAATTTGAGACACTAATACAATTTAGTCTGTCTGATTGATTGAAGGACAGGAGTTGCTCTGACACTGGAAATTTGATGTAGAGGGGTAAACATTTTATGGTAAAAAAGACTTGAAAATTTTCATTTGTTAGTAAACTTTTTTAGAAGTTTCATTTGGATCACTCAACTTAAAAAAAAAAAAATGTTACTGTTACTGCACTGAACTTCGATTTCAACTCAACTTCTGCAGGGTAATGTTTGTTAAACTCCGTTTGCTTTTCTTAATATTAAGATAATGCAACAGTAGATCAGACGATATTTTATAAGAGAAGATGTAGTAATACGACAACGAAATGTTAGCTGATATAGCTATCACATTATCTTCAGAGAGTTGTAATTTAATTTTCATATCATTTCCATACAAAATGTGATGTGACAACTGAATCAACAGTACAACACATTAGTCAAAACATCTTAAGTTCCATGATTTAAACGAAACTTTGCCCTAAGTTTAAACACCTTAAGTTCCGCGATCTAAATGAAACTTTGCCCTAAGTTTATTCACCAGTGGCCTTTGGCATAATTTAACTCTAAAACAAGATGAGAGTAAGCTTGTACTAAAAAGCCTATACTCATTTGATCATGAAGCTCCCAGCAATATGACCTACAATTTTTTCTTTTTTGATAAAAAAAGATCAAATTCAATCCCCAATCCAAAACTTAATCATGTGATCTTGTAGGTTGAAATAAGCAACAAGAAGGATTCATCTCTCCAACTTACAAAGCAGGAAACACCAACCAAGTACTTGAAGTTTCCTTAATCCAATCTCATCATAATAGCAAATTACAAATAGCAAAACTTATTTACAACCTTTTTTTCAACAAAAAAAAAAAATGTCAATACAAGTTTTTGGCAACCAAAATAGTCATATATGTTAATACAAATTGAACCGTTGGTTCGCGTGCGCGAGATTCAGAAATCACCCATAAACACTAAAAATATTTGATCATGATATTAGCCAAAGCATAATTGGTAACTTACAAAGCTTTGAATAGTTAAATTTGATCATTTCCTGCTTCAGTGGTTCAAATAGGTTTCACCTCTCAGAAGCCATAAATATGACATTCTCAACAAATAATGTAAAATGCTAACAACTTAGACCGATGAGTTCCTAATTTACTCGACAAACATGTGAAACGCGACAATAATCCACATATTTTAACTTTCTCTCAAAAAAAATCCACATATTTTAACTTGTATGTATTTATTAACACCAGAGAGACTCCTACATAATGGTACATTAAAAATCATATGAGATTATCCACCAATTTATTGAAATGATCTCAATAAAGCAGCCAAGTTCGTCGAACTCGCTTTTATCTGAAACTTTTTCATACTTCCTATTCTCATCATAAATAGTCCCAACAAAATGCGACAATTCATCAATATATACTCTCCAATCCTCGCTAAAATAAATAAGAGTCGACAACATATATAATCATAACAAACCACAGATTTCAACACTACATACAAGAACAAAATTTGCACAAAAAACTCGATTAATAATAGGAAAATTTGGCATATCCATTCATTTAGTACAGCAAAACAGGACCATTTCACACAATATATGCCTCAATCCAAAATTTACTAATCTCTTTACAAGTAGGAGGAAGCGGCTTCGCGAACATTCGGAGGGCATAAATGCCAAGAACATAAGCATAACAAGTATTCCTATGTACAAAACAGAAACATTTCACAATATATATATATATATATATATATATATATATATATATAGTCTAGGACTACTATATTCTTATGAGTATAGATTCTTTTGTACTCATCAATTTTTGGCCGTTGGATAAAGAAATGTGCGGTTAGAATAATAATGGCCCTCTAGAGTTGAGGGGTGGTTAGTTGAATAGCATCATCCAATGGATGAAAATGGTCAAAACGGTACATCTAACGGCCGAAAACTTATGAATACAAAAGGATCTATACACAGAAGAGTTTAGTAGCCAGACTCTCTCTCTCTATATATATCTCAATCCAAAATTTACTATACTCATTACAAGTAGGAAGAAGCGACTTCGCGAACATCGGAGGGCATAAATGCCAAGATCATGAGCAGAAGAAGCATTCCCATAGGAAGCAGCAGTAATAAGAAAGGTGGAGGGGGCAATGGGGGCAGAACCAATGGAAGCAGCAGCAGGGAAGCTGTGAGGAAGAGAAGTACCGGAACCGATTCGACGCGGAAATAGCTTGTGGGGAAGGCTCTTTGCTGCTTGCTGCTTACTTGTAGATAGGGCTTGTTGTAGTCCATGTATAATCTTGCAGCAGAAGCACTTCTCCTTAATCTTCTTTCCATGACACCACCAGTGTGAGCTTTGAGTGCACAAATGAGAAGTTCTTCAATAAATCTCAGTACAGAGCTCAATGTTCCAAAATTCATTTCATAATAACTGCTTTTTTGTTTCAATCTTGGAGAAAAGTGATTCTCAGATTTGAACCTGCATGCCAACAGTAGAAGATTTTCCAATTATAGTTCTTGCAATTAACCCAGGAGAACATCATATTCATATCATGTAAAAGATGAGGAATATATGCAGATGAAAATGCAATATTAACCAGAAATTGTAGACTTGTAGTGTATATAAATATTAAGCAAACCAATGTTTTTGAACCAAGATTTAGAGGAGAAAAAGGAATTAAATTATGCATAAACATAGGCAAAAAAAATATCATCACTACCTAGTTAACATGGCATATCACTGTTATGCAGTAATTAATGTCATTTAATCTACAACATGATTGGAAGGTTTTAAAGCTTCATATTTACAAAATAATATTTGGTCTACAAGAGTATTTATAACCAAACCATATAATTTAGGTTTTATATATATATATATATATATATATATATGAAGCACAAAATTAAAAGGGTAAACAATCAAAAGGAAATCAATTTGTACCTTGGTTATCTCTTTCTACTTCTTGTATGGGAAATTTTGGCTCCTCTAAACATTCTTTGGATGATTATCCCTTAAATCTCTCTCTCTCTCTCTCTCTCTCTCACACCATTTTCTTTTTTTAAGGGATTGTACAGTATAGAAAAAAGAGTACAGGAGAGAAAAGTGGTAGGGATGAAGCTTTAGGCCTAGTTTTGGTGGTCAAAGCATGTGGCTACAATTTTTTTTATTTTTTTGGATGGCAGCTGTAACTATAAATTTATAGCTAACAAATTTTTGTAGGTACTGTTAAAATTTGTAGTGCGGTTAAAATTTGTTAAAACAAATAGAGAGAGAGTTAAAAGAGCTGTTTGGTTATAAATAGTTACAGCTGTACTATAATTATAACTCTATATACGATCAAGTCTGACGAAACAGAATCGATCACTAGCCAAATAATATCCAAAAATTATACAATTTAATTTTTAAGTATTTTTAATAGTATAGATTAAGTCTAACAGATCCGATCTTTGATTTGAAAGCTGCATCACAGCCTCTGTGCTACTGATAGTATAGCTGCCCCCCCCTCTCTCTCTCTCTCTCTCTCTCTCTCTCTNATATATATATATATATATATATATATATAGTGTTTGGTTTAATGGTTAAATTTCAACATTGGGAGGTTAAACTATAGAAATTGAAACCACATCTAAATTAGTCGCAATTCTAACTGTAATAATTAAAGAGAGCAACTTTAAATAAAACATAAGTTTACCTCTCAAATTACTTTTTAAATAAAAAATATATTTTTTTTTTCTACGCTGCAAGTAATAGACTACTATACATAATAAAATAATAAAATTTTAAAAATACACTTCTCAACTATCTGCAATTAAATAGATTGTTTTTAATTGTAACACGATCTACTACATCCAATCAAATAAAATAAATACAATAATAACTATTGTTTTATTAATTATATATAGTTTTAATTATTCTGTACTTCTATTGCATCCGACTAATAGGTTTTTTAAGAGAAGTATATAGGAAGTAAAGAATTATCTAGAAGTATCTATGAAGTATCTAATAGTAAGTGTAAAACTCAGTAACTTTTCAAAAATATATTTTTATTTAAAATATATGTATTTTATATTCTCACAAATAGCTTTGGGCCTTTGGCCGAAGCCAGTGTATGTGTTTTCGGTTCCTGCCCCCTGGACTTCCCCGTCACTTCAGGCGTCACAGTCTGTCATTTTCTGCTTCCGCCCACGTAGCCAGATTGCTACACTGACAGCATCTTCTCTTTCCTCTTTTTTTCTTAACAAGAGAGAGAGAAAAGAATAATCATAAGTAAATTACACTTTTGGCCCTCAAACTATCAACTGTGTGATATTTTGATTCTGAGCTAAATTACAAAAAAAAAAATTTATCAAAGTTTGATTTTTTAGTTTCTCTCTCTCTATCATATAAAAAATCTATATTTTGTCTTTTTAAAATAAAAAATATTTACAGGAATACAGAGTTAACTCTAATGCAAAATAACCAAATTGTTCATCACTCTTTTCGTCTCTTTTCCAATTCTGCTCATCTACAGCCTCTCCTCCTCCGTCCTTCGCGTCTCCCTCGACTCCGGCTCTGACTACCTGTTCCCCCGCTCCTCTTGCACCCTCATCGCCCCTCCATTTCGGCAATGGTAGGGAGGAGATCAGGATGAGTTCAAGGTTTAGGGTTCAGGCGTGGACCGAGAGATGGGCAAGGGCGACGAGGAGAGCGAGGGAGTGTGTGTAGGCGCGGATAGAGGGGTAGGCTAGGGCAAGGGTGGTGGAGAAGGGCGAGGCAGTGCGATCGAAAATGTCAATGAGGAGAGAGGAGGCGTATATGAGATGAGAATTTCAAAGGTATTTTAGGTATAAAAATATATAATAATAAAATATAGACAGAATTCTAATGGAACACGGATGGCGGGGACCGAAATAAACATTTTTTATTTCTTTTGGGGCAAAGTGTAGATATTTAAATAAAGGAAGAAAAATGAAAAAAGCGAGTATTGACATAAGAACTTTCTGTAATTTAGCCTTTAATTTATTATAATTTCTGAGGCAACGTTTTTGAATTATTATAATAAAATTTTAGAATCTAATTTAGTTGACTAAATATCGATAAAAATTATTAATATAAAAATAATATAATAAGAGTCTGGCTGCTATGGTATCGATAGCACCAAACACTTGATGCTATCGAGTTTTCTACCATTGGACTAATCTTTTTGATTATTTTTATATGCTAGATTATACTTATTAACCAACCACCCACACAATTTTAGGGAGCCCACACTTTTGAGGGGTGCATCAAGCATTTGATTTTGTTACATGTGCGAAACGTGCAAAGGAATACTCACTCAATCCATGTGGTGCCTCTCATGATGATCCCGCAATATTTGGCCTACCCCTTTTATTTCTCATTAATTAATTTATAACTGTTTACAGTAAATAAGAAAATATCCCTAGTTTACAACACAACGCATACTTTAAACCCAAATCCAATACCAACCAATTGCATTATACTCTCTCTCTCTCTCTCTCTCTCTCTCTCTCTCACACACACACACACACACACACACAGTTTCATTGTGGAAAATTTATACTTTGAGTGTATATTTGGATTTTGATTTGGCTTCAAAACAAATAAACAAGAAGATGCAAATAAACTGAATAGACCAACTAAACCTAGTGTGCTTTATTTTCAAATAGATTAAATTACGCAAAAAAAGAAGAAGAAGAATAGTTAACTTCATTTTGGTCCTAGTAATTTATTACATTTTTACTTTTATCATAAATTCGAAAAAATTATAATTAACTATCTTGTAATTTTATTTTTAATTTATTTTTAAGTATTTTCACCATAAAATAGTAAAATAAAAACATGTTAAACCTATAGTAGTTAAATACAATTTTTTAAACCTCAGTAGTTGCCTCAAACTTGTTGCAAAGATTATTTTTTTCAATAATCGACGCTAATAGCATGTTACATTTTTCTCAAAAAAAAAAGAAAAAAAGAAGAGATCTAAACAACAGCAGAAAGCATCTGCTCATATACTCTGAAAGGACTGAAAAATTCGAATTCAAAACTGCTAACTACATGCTTCGCTGACGGTGATTACTACTGTAATTTTATAGCATTATAGGAGAAAAATTAGAAGCAATTGGAAGTGGATGCTTTTTGGAAACGGAATCCCAGACTCTTATTAGTAGATGGTACAGGACAGTTACTAGACATTAGGGACCGAGATGCGAAAACTAAAATGTTGGGAACCAAAGTGAAATAGGATAATTTGGATCCAAAGCTAAACCCTCAGAATGCTTGATAAGGCTAAAAAAACACATCATCATACCTCAACACATAAGAAAAACGGAAGCAGTTACAACATAATCCAAAATATGAGCTCCCCAGAAGGGTCTTACATAGTAACAGAGAGCAGCATATTTTACATAGTGTTTTATAATAACAAACATTGTCCATTGGAGCAAAAGTTTGAGAGACAGGAAAATTAGAAACTAGGTAGGCGACTTACCAAGCTTATAATATATGAAGCTCTCTTTAACTCATTAAGAATATGTAGGGCATCGAGGCGCGGGATCTAGTCCTGCGAAAACATTCCAGAGAAATAATTAGCCGTGAACCATCAGGATCAGATAGAAGTAATCTGTAATGTTATCATAACATATGCGAAGGCGCAACCGAGTTTATATTTGGAGCACAATATCCATTAGTTCATAGTTTCAAAATATCCATGCAAAGAACGAAAATTTCGTGAAACTGAATACTGGAAATTCAACAGAATTCTGGTTTTCTTCCTTCTCTTCTTGTGGAATATTGGAAATGAAAGGATTTTCTTTTACTGTTAAAAAAGAAAAAAAAAAAAAGTTCTCCCCTAGGCCCATAGAGAACTGGTGATAACAGTTCCCACCGAAAGAAAGAACAGAGAATCGGGAACTATGATCGGTCCTACGTAAAAAGATCACTTGTTAGATTGATTATGCTACTCGCCGATCTCTGCTGACCATTATTGTGTGTGCTTCTGGGTCATAAAAATTAATTGCTGTTTTGGAAGGACAGAAGGAACAAAATGAGAAAGAATCTACAGAAGATCATCATATATATATATATATATATATATATATATATAGTTGAGCTAGAATACTATCGATAGCAAACGGGCTCCGTTGCCACCCATTTGTTTTCGATGATAGAGCCTTCAAATCAACGATCGGCACCGTTGAACATGATCTATACCACTTGAAGTGTTTAGAAATCAAATTTCAAATCTTTTTGACATCATTTGCCTAATGATCAAAGGGTTTCAAAATTTGTAATTTTAATGGTCGATATGAGGCGTTTTCTCGTTTAACGGCGTAAAGATATCCAAATCAATTGAATTTTTGNGTTCATTTTTGTTTCCACTCGATGGATAAGAGAACAATATCGAAAATATATGAAATTTGATTTCTAAACATTTCAAGTGGTATAGATCATATTCAATGGTGCCGATCGTCGATTTGGAGGTTCCATCATTGAAAACAAATGGGTGGCAACGGAGCCCGTTTGCTATCGATAGCATTCCAGCTCCTCTCTCTCTCTCTCTCTCTCTCTCTCTCTCTATATATATATATATATATATATATATAGATATATATATATATTTCGAAATCATATTTAACGGAGTGGATCGTCGATTCGGAATACTCATCATTGAAAATAACTTATGAGTATGAAGGGCTCTATCCTCATAAGAGTATAGTAGCCTTAGCCTATATATATATATATATAGACAACCTACAACAGTTCATTTCATTTTCTTCTATGGCCAGCACCTGTTCAATATGGACCCTTTAAACACAATGCATTGCAGGAAATAGGAAACATCATAAGTCCAGTCCGAAGCTCAATTGCAAAATAAATATTGAAGGAGAACTAGGTTGAGCGCTAATGCAAAACTTGGTCAAGGAATCATGAAATGTATTCTAAAGATAAAGGTCAAGTTGAATTTAGTTGAAGTTCAAGCTGATTAAATTTATTTATAAATTGAGTTGAGCTGAACCTAGTATTAAAAATACATTTCTAAATCCAAGATACATAGAATCTTAGCTATGCACTTCCACAAAACAAAGAGTAAAAATCAAACTGTAATTCAACTACTCCAGAAAAACAAATTTCAGATGTATACATGAGAAGTAAAAGCCAGGAATTCACAGGGAAATAAGCTAGCGTACCTCATCGTCGTCGTCGTCATCATCCTCTTTCTTAAGACGGGTAGTCCCACCCTCTTTGCTGATGGGTAATTTCATTCGTCCAAAAGGTGTGTCCACATCAACATTTCCTTTAATAGTATAACCAGTACCCCTTCCCCTGATCATATCCCAAAGAGCAGATCCAAAGTCCTTGGGCCTAAAAGAGACCGGAATCTTCATCAGAGTAATCCCGTGTTTCTCTATCTTTGTAGATTCAGTGAGCTCAGCAGATCCGATGCTTATATCAGTTAGCCAAATTTCATAGTCCAACTCATTAAGTCCGAGATCAAAGTCATTCTTATTTTCTAATGTCACGTGGAGTGTTGCAATTGTCTCTTCAAAAGAGAATTTGTTAAACTTAATCTTTTTAACGTCAACATCTGGCTTGTAAGGCACAGGGATTTCACCGGTCTTCTCCAAAGGCAAAGTGAGCCTTCCAAAAATGGGCACATCAACGATAAGAGCAACCCTAATTTTGTAAGGGATTATGCTTCCGGGCTTGATATCATGATACGTGCTCTTGATGTCATCATAGATTAACACTACGGGAATCTTGACGGTCTCAGAACCATGAGCATGTATCGTTCCTGCATCAGGAATCAAACCAGATACAAGCTTTCGTCCATCACTTTCTATTAAGTAGTCTATGTCGACAAGTGGGATAGGGACGGGATTAGGGTTTGTGATCAAAACATCGACAACAATCTCTGCCTTCTCCAGATTGATGTGGGGAAAGTGGACCCCAGTAACATCAGCAGTCGGCTTTCCAAATCCAATGGCCTCCTCGATCTTCTCGCCAATGTCATGAATAAAATCCTTCACCTTCTCGATGAATCCTCCCTCGTGCTTGCCTTCTTCCTCCTTTCCCGCTTTCTTTTCCGCTACTTCTGATTTGTCAGAGGAAGATGCCATTCCTTGCGATAATGATTGCAGGTGTTAGCATACAAAAATGCATGTAAATGATAAAACACAAAAATTTCAAGAAAAAATCATTGCACTAGCATATTTCCATCTTAGAATCACACACCTAATTAAATGATCATGATTCATTAAACATACAAGCATATAATGTACAAAGCCTGGCTGCAAGAAAAAATAGTGCTAAAGTAAATTAATGCATTACAAGGACATGTGGAAACTATGATATCCAACCATATCAAGATGTCTTAGAAGATTTTTCAAAGCAAGAACCTTTTTTTTTCCTCCTTACGAATGATACATGCATACAAGCAAATGCTTAAGTAAAGAATTGTTAACATGTCGATCAGAGTTAGATCAACAAACGAACAATACCGAGAAACAGAGATAATTTTTTCTTTGAAATATAAAATAAGAAATATGTAAAATAGACTTGCAGATAGATCAATCTAGATGAAGAAAAGCTGCGTTCAAAAGAAACTAACATAAGCATCATGAATTAGCTGTGGAAGAAGTTAGTCAGAAAATATAAACACTAAAAGATTACTATAGTTGTTTATTTATGCATTATCTTCGACAAAATGCAATAAAAACAAAGCTGCCTGAAGGAAAAAAAAAAAAAAAGAAAAAAGAAAATTGCAAGAAGAAGCAGAGTAAGAGCATCTCTGGCCCGGCTTCTACTTCTTGCTTCATCTGAGCAACAAAAAGCCAAAATCTTCTGCTATGGTGGAAAGTAGGAATATAATTCTGGGGCCCAAAAGTAAATGCTTTAATTTGAAACTTCTAATACAGAGAAGCTATTAAGAAGATTTCAACATCGTGCTTCTCCTACGAGCATTACTCAACAACACATCATCAAACACCGCTACAATCTAGAGGCTAGAGCACAACAAATCAGGCCCCTAGTCATAAATTGACCTTCGTTGCAACTTAGTAACACATGATCCTTCAAGGTAAACAATAATGTATCAGACATTACTTAGTAAGATAGACACTTAATAACTCGTGAACTAAAGATCTCAGAGCACCAACACCCAAGTCACAAATTCCTCAGAGACCAGAGCACAACTTGATCATAAGATCCCCTCCAGATCAATAAATTTCTTAGTAAAAGATCTATCTCAACTGATAATGCAACACATTACAACAACATTGGCAATAAATACAAAAGGCACCCTAGAATCTCAACAAAGTAACATCAAAACAAGATGATTTATCCACCCAAGCTAGTAATAACGATCAAAAAAGCAACAGATCCAGCAAACCAAGCGGCGATCAGCCAAGATCTAAGCAAGTAGGTCAAACAGAAAGGGCATACATTATCAGAAACTGGGGTTTTTAGGGGTTAGAAATTCACAAACAAGATGAATTTAAAACATGAATGATCAAAAAAAAAACAAACAAACAAACAACCATTACGTGATCGGCGAAATCGGACGAGAGGAAGTGGAAGAAGAGGATCTGAGAACAATACCTCGAGAGAAAAGAGGGATCGATTCAGAAGCGATCGATGAGAGAGAGAGAGAGAGAGAGATACGTGAGCGGAGTCGGTCGCAGTAGAGAGAGAGAGAGAGAGAGAGAGAAATGGAGAGAGAATAGATGGACTCGGCAATATCATTACCGTGCGGTGACGGGACCGCAAATTGCCGCTCTGCAGAATATTACAAAATAGTACTTATTTTTTTGCATATAGCCTTCTCAAAACTTTTTTTCATAAATTGGTCCTAACAAATTTATATTTATATAAAATAGTCACCTTCTCACCGCACAAGCATCTAAATGGTATTTTTATATTGAAGAGAATGAATCAATCATCGTATTTATTAAATTATCATGTTCTTTTTTATATTTTTTATAATCCTAAGTTAAAAATAAAGGATTTATATGTAGATATAAATATAATGATTGAATCACCATGCTTGCATAGTAAAAAAAGTACCATATATATAAATTTAAATTTACTGAGATCATTTATAAAAGAAAATTTTAAAGAGCTAAATGCAAAAAAAAAAAAAAAAAAGCCCTACAAAATTATTGCACATTTATTTGACTAGGTCTGGCAAAATATTACAAAAGTAAATTTTACCTAACGTCCAATTTGCCTAAAGTTTACTGTGGGGATGGGTTTTAAATTTGATAGTGTACATTAAATATTTAATAACATTTAATTATTAAATATATTTTAGAGTAATCAATTTTTTGAATAATATAATATAAGAGTAAATTCTAAACCCTTTTATTCTAATAATAAATGTCGAGTTCAACTTTTGAAGTATCACTTGTCACGGGTCTAATGACTTTTTGTCGAAAAGCCCACGCGGCGCTCGTCTGTCACCTGCACAAAACGAGTCAGCCAAGCAAAACCGTCCCGAGGCACAACTTCGCAAATTGGCAACGACCGAGAATTGAAAGAAAGCACGTAAAGAGATCCAAGTATTTTATTGATAACGAAAAGTTGGACTACAAGCGAAGGGCACAAGACTCGACTTGATCGGGCATGGCCGGTGAGGATAAAATGATCACCAAAACACTACGCTTTTAGCGAAGCGGGCTCACTTAATTCGTCTCACCCAACCTTCCCGTGCCGGCCATGCCCGACCAAGTCGAGTCTTGTGCCATATAATTTCATTGAAGTATTATAACCAAATTCAACCATCATTCCAAATTATTAAACCTATTGGATATAATGGTAAGGTGCAAAGATGAAATTGATGCAATTTTTTCTTTTTAACACAAGGCGGATAATTGAGACAGGAGCTAAAGTACACGGAATTTTTTTTTTTGTAATTTTGATAATTTTCTATATAATCTTTGAAGTTTGAACTCATTTTTTGACAATAAGATTGAAAGAGAAATTCCTATGCAAAATCACATTTAGGGTCAAACAAAAACTCAAGAAATTGTACAAAAGGCTCAACCTGGAACCACGAAATGAACAGGGAAGGAAGCAAAGTAAAAATGAGGAACAAACACAAATACAAGAGCATCACAAAAGGCTGGAGAAGAACTTCGCCAGCCACTCCCTGCGCATTTCCGGATGCCGCACCAGAAAAACCTTCCCCTCAATCTCGTTCTTCAGGAAATACTCAAACGCTACGACCGACATGCGCTCATTGTAATCACACGCCGATATAGCATTCCACAATTCCTCACCAAAGTCTCTAGGCTTTAAATCCTTTATAGCATCTATAAGCTCCCCTATCTTCACAACTAAGTTCTTTACATCCACCACATTGGCCTCTTCGTGCCTTGTAAACCTCGAAGATCTTCCCCTACTTGATGGAGCGGACGATGAGCCGGGCGTAGAAGTTGGTGGTTGTCGTTCGCAGTGACCTCCGACAGTCTCTTCTTTAGTCCCGATTTCCTCCGTATTTATATCATCAGTAAAAAGAATAGCCAGCTCATTGTAGTTCTTGATAGGCCTATTAAGTAGTGTAGCATCCTTCGGATGAACCTTCAATGTGATAGCACAAGTTAACTCGAGTTCTAATTCTAAAATGTGTCGCAGTGGTGTATATATAAGGTACAACAGTAAAGAACATATGTGAACCACGACCGATTTTGCAACGACTAACCAACCTTCAAATATTTTGATGCCTACCTAACCTTTCAATTTGTTCGATCTGATGGCTCTCAATAAAATTTGGCGTCCATTTGGTTTAATGAATTTGTTTAGAGTTACATCATCTGATTTATGTCACTTCACTTCAGTTAAAATATATATAGCAGAAAGGTTAGATAGTAAAATCAGAAATTCTAAAAGGTTGGATACTCATCCCAGAACAGGCTATAGTTCGGGTTGGTTTTGTACATTTTAAGTACAAATATAAATAAGTGTTGCTTACTTTAACATAATCTCTGTAATGGTCTCCTCTCAGGCTGATAATCTTCGTAATAGGATCCCAGGAAGCTCCATTTAAGTGTTTTAGCTTCTCTACTTTGGTCCATTTGGTTATAAAACTCTTCAGCCGATTCTCTACCTTGGCTACATCACAACTTGTTCTGAATTTCTCAGATACTGCTTTTGCGGCAGCTAATAGAGTGCTTTTATCGAACGGCTTTTCGACTCCCGCGCCGATTATTTCCTGCTTTACGAGAAAATCAATGAGGAACTTTGACATGTTTCCGCTCCATCTAAATTTTGTGGAAGTGGCGTCTTGGGAGGCAATACTTGGAAGCGCAGTTTCATCATGCCCTGTTTGTAGATCGGCAACTCCCAATATTTCCTGCAATAGTTTCGAAATGTATAAATGTACGGAGCTCCCCTGAACTACAGCATATTTTAAAACAGATAACTTTAACTTTAAAATTTTGATTTTACTACCTAACCCTACGATGCTTTTGAAATGAACACTTAAATTTTGAGTTTTTTATTTTACGACCTAATTTAGTAGTATTTGTAACATGTTTTATGGAATATTATGTTACTCGATGGAATATTATACCGACATGATTGTTTCCTGCTAAGATATAATAACCACACGCAATAGGTGTCATGTAAAATTTGGAATTGTCTCGACCAACCACTTTTACCAATTTTCCTTCAGAATATTCTATTACGTGAAATTCAAATAAGTCAAATACCACTCTTCTTCTAAATGCTCAGATAATTATTAGGGTATATGAATCATCTGGCATTCATGTGATCGAAGATTGTTAAGAAAAACTGCACAAAAGTACAAAGTTTGTGTAGTTCGTTTTAATTTTTTTGCGAATTTCCATAGCAATCTGTAATAACAATAATGTTTGGGGGGGTCTAAAGTATTTTCCCCTTCCAATAAGTTCATGCAACGCTTAATCAAGCTAGGTTTTTCACCTTTCACCCTCACCATGTTAATCATTTGGGTTTGGCATTTCATCAAACACATTATCTGCAAAAACCTAATTTGAGCTCCCAAGCTACAGATCAAAAACCAAACCAACAACAACCAATTCTCCCAAACCAAATATCAACGATCGAAGGGCCCCAAATTCGGAAACCAAATGAGAAAGCCCTACCAATCCAGAACGCGGTTGCTCCGTCGCCGCCTCCGAATCGAAAGTGGGTGCCCGCCCATTCGTGGAAGAAGCTGAATCGAACCAAGCTTCGCACCTTATCAAAGCGAATCGAAGGGAATTAGAGGAGGGGGGGAACGAATGGAGAACCCTAGAAAATTTACCTCGAATTGAAGCGCGGGAAGAGGCGAGGGTTGCGGAGCAACCGGGATAGGGAGAGGGAGAGAGGCGAGGGGCCTTCGAGCGCCATGGGAGGAGGAGAAGGTCAGCGTTGAGATTTGGGAGGAGGCGATGGAGGTGGGGCGCAGGGAAAGAGGCCATGGAGGTAGGTGACCGTTGGGAGTGGAGGAATTCAAATTTTTTTTTAGGGTTGTGGAGACGACTACAGCGGGGAATTAAGCTAATAAATTTCTTACTATTTTCCTATTTAAATTTTTTTAAAAAAATCGTTTTTATCAAAATCTAAGCTAAAATACGCGTACTCAAACAAAACTCAAAAATCGTAACCAACTCGCAACCAAACTCGAATTAAAACTGATTTTCAATGCTTATACATATATAAAATTATTATTATTCTTCTGGGCTTGAATTGATAATTTATTTATAATCATTAAATATGACCTAATTTAATGTATAAATAAAAAATATTGCATGTTTGGATTCTAGATTTCTGTTTGGTTTGGGATGTGAATTTTGATCAAATCTGGCAACAGATTACTAAAACCATTCGATTTCAGTTCAATTTCGAATCTTAGCTTCGATTTCAGTTTTGGTTTAAGTTTTCGCAAAAACGATCCCGAATCCAATCCATTGACATCCCTGTAATAAGCTTTTATCGATCAGATAATTCATCTAGCCTCATAAATCATTGTTGAACATATGAAAAAACCCAAATTAACTGATCATAATTATTCAAACAAACCATATCATATGCCAATCCAAGATCAGCCAAAAAAAAAGATAAAAATAGAGAGTTCAGGAGTATAGTTCAAAATGTTTTAACCTGAAAAAAAAATGTTTCGAGAATAGATTTGTTCCAATCAGCATTTTCAATTATTTAGTTCTCATCAAGTTCTAATCAAATATTGAAAATACACATTTTTACAAAGAAAAACTGCATTGAATATCCAGCTGTGTGGCCCTTTATCCCAAAAGAAGAGTTACAAAAGAAAAGGAAAAAAGGACCAAATCGTAGTCACAGAAACAGCTATTTAATTCAACAATCACAACTGTGGCCAAAATTTCTTCAACAGAGTACAAAGATCCAAAGAAAAGGTTTACCAGCTACCAACATATGTCACATATAGTGTTCTCTAAGTCGAGATCCATTTCAGTACCCCTTATTTCCTCGTATTCGGGCTCGCATATCGACCTGTAGCACGAAACAAATCGCCAATTATTAACATGATAAGTAGATAAGGGGCAAAAAACACATGCTGTGCTGGTCAACTCTGTCGTGAATTGTTTTTTCTTTCCGCATGTAAATTTATGGATGGTAATGTAGATAGCTAAAGCTGATTGACTGAAACAATTAAGTTCATGCTGGTTAGTGATCCAGTCATAGTCTGCAAGCTTCTACTTATGAGAGTTGATGGAACTTCAATGTGTTCATCGCAATCACTTCAAGCATGCCTTCGTGGAATCTAATTTTAATTGGGCTCGGATGAGCGAGAATGTGCCCACTCAAAAAAAAAAAGTATGCTAAATTACTCGAGTCATGTTGATACAGCAGATCTATTAAGAACAGATCCATTACCAAGCAGATAAGAACCCAAAAACCAAATAGATTCACACCATTGAAAACAGATCCATCGAACACACAAACTACAAACTAAAGGGATTCACATACAAACTTGCTTGGTGTAAGCAGTTTATTCCCTTTTCCCTCGAATCCATCTAACATGTTTCCACCCGAAAAGGCCAATTATTCCACCACTCTCTCACCACTAACATGCCTGCAATTTTTCTTTTTTCTTTCTTTTGTTTTTTTTTCCTTTTGAACACTTAAAAAAGGTTGGGGTGACAACTAGCAAGATTAAGTTAACATCAGAGCTTGAAGCCTTGAAACACTCACTATCTCTATACTTTAAACTCGACTAGTATCCAGCATATTAGTTGTGGTAAAATATATTTTGTGTATCGTTGTCGATTTTCTAGATACTGACAAGATAGCCAATCATGGTTTAATTTCACAAGCTTTTGGATGTGCTTCCCACCACCCTCTCAGGGCATATGCAGAGGGGTGGGGGCTAAAGCCTTCGAGCAAGTGAAGCAACTTGTAGTGAATGGAATTAAAAACATTATCAACATGTTAACTTCCAGACATAAGAGGAATCTAACTATTATATGCAGACAAAATAGAAAAACCGATTATTACAAATCGTGACAAAGAAGTGAAAAGATTCTTGTGATGGTTACATTTGCATAAAATGAATATTAAATTGTTGAACCATTTGAAGAAGTTACAAGGGCATGGTAAAACATACCTGGCCTCTCTTGCAGTTAAAATATGTTTCCCTCAGGCCGACACACTCACTAGAAATGGTAGGTACCTTCTCTCCTGCACATTCCCTATACGATCTCTTCTCAACCTGAATATCCACTTACAGTATAAGTTTCAAAATAAGTAATAATCAAAAGTAATTCAACAAAATAAGTAATAATCAAAAGTAATTCAACAAGTCAAGAAATACAAATGACATGTAAGCTTTACACTCTTGAAGCGAATAGGCTAGAGTACAGATAACACATGCACTATTCCCTGTATCTTGCCAAATCAAACGCAACAATCATCCAAAATGCATTTTCATTACTAATATCATCTGCCAACCCATTTTCATCAAGTTTTGCATCCAGATGCAGCAGTCATCCCCAATTTTGGGCATACTTGAGATGAGAGTAAAACATGAGGTTAAAATTGTGCCACTTAAAATTGCAATAATAGACAGAGAGGAAGGCGTAGAGGTATTTTCCATTCTGCCTCGAATTCATCCATGGATGAAACAATTTCAATTAAAATGCCTTCGTATATTTTACTTCAAAAGAATAAACAGGATATAATTCACAAGAACTATAAATGATGATGTTGTTAACAAGAAACAAATAAACTTATCAAGGAATTCAATTTGAATCACTTGCTTGACTACAAGTTCATGGCAGCAAGTTTACAAATTCGATCGACAATTTTTCTTCACCCTCATTATCAACTCCTGAGTTTTCTGGTAACTCTCAGTTCTTCTCCAAATTCAACATCTTGCAACAAAGTTTAGTTATAATATGCAGATAATCGTGCACGAACGGACACAGAGGCGTTTCTAACTCAAACTCTATGGGTTTAACTATTTCTCAATGATTTATCTAGTGATTCGTTGGCTTGATAGTTCCAAACATTCGACAAATTACACAATATTCCAGAAAAATTGCTCCATTTCCCATCCGAATGAGCCGTTCAATTTTGAAGCACCGTTTCGTGTAAAAATCAATCAATGCAACATTCAAGGTAAATCAATTTGCAGACACTTTGTTATTATTCAAAGAAACTTGGTAAGTTGATACAAGGAATTGCTAAAGGAGAGATGCTAAGGTGAGGGAAACATAAATCATTTTCCTAGGGTTCTAAAATGGCCTCTATCACCTTCAAATACCTAATTACCTATAAATCGAGACAAAAGAATGCCCTAATACATTGTTCATAGAATTCTAAGCATTCCGATTCCTACATTTATTGTTTCTTAAAAAATCCCGAATTAAAATACATAGAATTTTACAACCTAATCAAGCTACTCACATTGGTCAAGATCTAATTACCCTAAATCCCCTGTAACCCAGCAAAGGAAAAAAAAAAATCGAGAAAAAAAAGCGAAAAATCGCGAAAATTTGCGGGTAATCAAATCCAAATGCGGGTTCCCCAGATCACATATATATACTTAAAAAACAGAAAAAAAGAAAGTAAAAACACAGTTAAAGGGGGAAATCAGATGAGGAGGATGTTGTTGAGATTGGGGGATTAGGATTGGAGACCTTAACGCAATCGGTCTCGCTGAGGCACTTCACGAGCTCCATGGCGAGCCCCTTACACGACTTCGACATCTTCGCCTCTAGAGAGAGAAAGAAGGGAGAGAGAGAGAGAGAGAGAGAGGCCTCGTTGTGGGGTTTAGGGTTCGACCCGACCAAATCACAGAGGTGAGCCGATTCGGGCCGGACCTGTTTTCGTGGGGCGGGTTAACTCAACCCGACCCGGCCCAAAAGGTATATACGTACGGGACAGAAAAATGCACAGGGCCCCCTGACTTTTCGTTGTTGTGCAAGCAGGCTCTTGATCTTTCAATTTTGATAATTAGACCCCCCTATATTTTTTAAAATAGTTTAAAGAACTACTCTCGTCAACTAAAATTTCTAACTACACAACCAATTTGGTCGTTTGTCTTACATATAATCTTATAAAATTTTAAAGCACAATTCCTCTTTTTTTAACTTGTAAAAACAAAAAAAAGCAAAAAGT
The DNA here is from genome assembly GCF_001540865.1 of Ananas comosus. NCBI lineage: Eukaryota > Viridiplantae > Streptophyta > Magnoliopsida > Poales > Bromeliaceae > Ananas > Ananas comosus. The sequence continues at coordinate 5,661,397 of NC_033625.1, read as the reverse complement.
CAAAGTTAGGCTACGTATCACGGACACTTTTATAAGCCTCGCGTGTTCGTGTCGGACACGTGTAGGATGTGAACATTTTTTGGCCGTGCTTTTAATGCCGATCCATAGTGCATACAACTTTTTATTTTATTTTTTCTTTGCATATATAATGTAAAATAATAAATATTTTAGCTTTTTTATGAATGTATATATATTTTTTTGACAATATAAATAAATTATGTGTGGTGGATAATTTTTTTCTTAAAATATATAAATTATTAATGAAAATTTTTCTCGTATGAGAAATATAATAATATTTTATCAAAATTAATATTTTAATATATAATAAAGATATATTATTATATTAATAATATTATATTTTATTAGTGGTGTTCATGTCGTGTCTATATTCTAATTTTCTGAAAGTTGTCGTGTCGCGGTGTCTGAGTCGTATCGTGTTCCATGTCAGTGTCCATGACGCCTATAAATTAGGAAAGAAAATTTTTATACTATAATAGTATGAATTAAATGCATTCTCCTTTAACATTTTGTATTATATTTAACAGTATGAATCATGAAATACTCTAACAATTCTTTTGACTCAAGAGATCAAGTTTCAAATACTTTACGTTAATTGTACTCGACACTAGCATTATCATTTAAGCTGGAAATTTCTTACTGCTATAATACTCAAGGTGAAAGAGTGATTGAATAGTATTGAAATTTTTTTAGCAATCATACGTCGAGGATCAGCTGCTGTGATAACATGCCTAAATATTTTCCACGCATTTTATGAGTGGGTAGTAGGGATGCCAATGGGTATGGATATCCGAAATATTATCTGAACCCGAACACGAACGTGGCGGGTTTACTCGAGCTAAACGGATATGGATTTGGTTATGGGTATAGAAAATAAAAATCCGACGGATATGGATACGGATATAGATTTTGTATTTACCTGACCCGAACCCGAACCCGACCCGAACCCGAATAAATTATATATATACATACTTTATTTTTATTTATTTATATAATATATAAAATATTTAATAATTTTTATTCTTTAGATTTTCATTCAACGGTATGAATTTTTAAAACTCGCCGGATCCGGGTCCGGATTCGAGTTTCGGATTTTTGGTCGGGTACGGATATAGGTATGGATTTTTAAAATCCGACGGGTTCGGATGCAGGTATGGGTCTTAATTTGATTTTCGGGTTCGGATTTAGCCTGACCCTTTGACATCCCTAGTGGGTAGCGTTTGTGACGTTGCTAAACATTTTTCTCTTTCATTATTTTAGAATCAATTGCAAAATGGATCATATGTAGACAAAGCTTATCTAAGATTCCTTAAATAAAAAAAAAAAAACATAAAATATTAGCCAATTATTATTTTAAATATCAACAAACAAATGTCCCTCATGTATATGTGGCAGCTTCAAGGAAACATGAGATCATCTAAAAGATTAGGTTTATTTGAAGGAAAGGATTAATTAGGATCACATTAAAACTAGTTTAAAAATTCCATATTTTGTTGACTTTACTAGCATTTGATATCTCTATTAGTAGCCTTTATTAACTTTATAATTGCACACATGAGCTCTATATAATAACTAACTTATCTTAGCAAGTGGGTGGATTTCTTTTTTGACCTAATTGGACACTTTAAATATTAGGGTAAAGATATAGTGATAATAATTATTAATGAGCTAGGATACTATATTTTTGAAAATACATAAATCGTTATACTTGTAAATTGTTTACAATGATGGAACATCTGATTCAGCGATCGATTCTGTTAGACATGATCTACAGAAATTAAAACTATCTAAAAATTAAATTTCATAATTTTTTTTTTATTTTGTTTGTCTATAAGTAACCTCAAAACGGATGGCTAAAAATAAAAAGTTAATAAAAACAATGATAAAAGATTTAAATTTCAAATCGAAAGTATTGATCTTTTTCTATATGGTAAGCAAAAATTTTTATTAAAATTTTATCTAATTTAGATTGTTTTATACAGTTGAACTTATATATGTAGCATATATGTCATTAAAATAGTTATTTTTGAAACCTTTTGATCATTTAACAAATAAAGTTGAAAAATTTTTAAAGTTGGTTTCTAAATAGTAGGACTAGTGTGCTATAAGGAGTACGGTGGCTTTCGTACTCCTAATTCATTTTTGATGATGGAACTTTCGAATCGACAATCAGCTCCGCGAGATTTGATCTAGCGTATTTGAAGTATTTAGAAAATAAATTTTGTATTTTTCAATATCATTTACCTAGTAATCGAAAGTAGTAAAAATAGACTGCTAAAAATAAAAATCTTACAAAAATTTATGATGTAGCACTAAAATTTTTTATTAGAAATATTGATTATATCGTAGATAATATAAAAAATTTTCTATTAAAATTTTATCTGATTTAAATACTTCCACATCGTTAAACATGTAAACGGCACATATTAATCATTGAAAATTATTGACTTTGAACCCTTTCGATTAATATGTGAATTATATCGAAAAATCTTAAAATTTATTTTCTAGATACTTCAAATAAGCTAAATCAAGTCTAACGGAGCTAATCGTCGATTCGAACGTTTAGTCATCGAAAACGACCGGTTTAGGAACACGGAGGCCTCCGCGCTTCTAATAGCACACAAGTTCTATTCTTCTAAATAGCTCTAATAGTATAGATCATACCTAACAAAACTGATCGTCAAATTAGATATCATGTCTTGTCATAAAAAATAATTTACAAATATGATAGTCTTCATACTTTCGAAAGCACAGCAGATATACTTATTCTTAATAACAACTATTGTGCTTTCTTTCTACATGCTAACTAACCTTTGTGGAAAAATTTTGCTACAAAATTTCAACTAGATAAGCCCTTGACTCTAGAAGTATCGTTCGTTTCACCAATTTATAATATTTTAAAAAATTCTCTATAGTTTTTGTTATATATGCTTAATCTATTAACATGCAACTCAAGTGAAACGTTATAAGAGGCTTCGTTGAATGTAATGATCCGATCCGCTAGCAACAATAACTCGATAGATCCAAACCACCGGTCTAAAATGCTTAAGTCCAGTTATTATTACTAGCATGTAAGTCTTATATATTCTAATCAGAATCAGTTTCCCACCCGATATAGCATTATTGGGGTGTTATATTTAGGGATGTCAACGGGTCGGATTTGGGTAGGGTTTTTGGAAAACCGAACCCGAACCCAAAAATTAAATTAAAATCCGAACCCCGACCCGAACCCGGCCGGTTTTAAAAATCCATACTCATATCCAAATCCGACCAAAAACCTGAAACCTGAACCCGAATCCGAAAACCCCAACCCGAAATAATCATTTCTTTTTATCATATTTCAAAACATATTATAGTGAAATCAAAATTTTCAAAACTCAATCAAATACAATATTAAAATATTCATGTTAAACAATATCAATATCTGGATAAGAAAAGCACAAATTCAAATAGTTAAAGACAACAATACATTCTTTAAATATTGAATACAATCTCTAGATATTAAAATATTATATAATTTATTCGGGTTCAGTTTCAGGTTCAGGTTGGGTGAATATACAAAATCCATACCCATATGCATATTCGTTGGATTTTTATCTTTTATACCCATAACCGAATCCACATCCGTTTAGTTTGAGTAAACCTGTCTGGTTCGGTTTCGGATTCTGATAATATTTTGGATATCCATATCCATTGACATCCCTAGTTACATTGAATCATTCTAAATTTTACTTGTAGGCATATTAAGATGTTTCAGGCGAATAGATTTTATCATTTTCATACTCGATGTAAATAAGTATTTTATCAACAAGAATATGCATATTATTGCCTGTAACGTTCCCTCCTAAAATAACTGTTGCAGAAAGAGTAAGCGGAGTGTGACGACAAAAGTTACAAAACCATGATACGACACCTTTCTCTTTTTCCTTTTGACTTGTGGGGAATTTAATAAATATCTAATTATTGGGTTAGGTGGCAAAAAGAAATTTAGTTAGACACGGCAATGGAATATGTGTTTGCTAAATCAAAGATAAAGGATATTGACTAATTCAAACATTAAGTATGACGCCCACATAAAAATTATTGAGGTGGCCAAAATAATAATACTTTTGTATTTTTAATTGAATAGTTGATGCTTACAATTCCCAACTTATTAAACTGCATGAGATTAAATAATATAAAATTTGTTGTTGCATTTTCGTGTAGGGAACCTCAACCATTGCTTTTATCTTTGATAATCTAGAGAAGGGGAGAAAAAAAATAATTTAAAAACATGCAAAAAATTGGAACAATAAAGTTCTTTGTAGAGTATTCGAATAAAACTTGTATAAACTACTTCATGTGCATAACATGTAAATGATGCATATATTGTTTATTCGCATCTTTATTTGTTTACCATTGTATCGTGAATCAGTCCTTATTTACATAAATAAAAATTTCTTTGAGCAGATCAAATAAGTCATTGTATTATCGGTCGAACGAGTAACATTTCTGATTCATAAGTACAAGTTTTAGTGATTTATAATTTCACTATATATACATAAAAAAGGTTTAAAATTCAAAATTTGTCGCATACATAGAACTTTCATTTGTAGATGAAATCGAACGAAAGTTTATATTTCAATTTCATACAATCACACTTAAGTAATTAAATATATAAGATTGTGTATGTTGATTATCAAAATATTTGACTATAGTAAATATATATTTGGGGGTTGGCAAAGCAATCCTATTCTAATTAATCATTTAATTATCCAATTCAAGCGTTAAAGACCGAGATTACGCAAAAAATCCAATTAATTAGTAATTAATAAAACACATGATATATAGAAAAGGGTTTTTTTTAAGAGTAATTAAATTAGGCATCAATCAGTGGGAAACATGCATGATCTTATTCAACATGATCCATATACATTAAAATGTTTAACATAAAAAGTGTAGTTTACAATATGTGGAATCTATATATATATATTTTATCCTAATTAACCAAAGCTCTTAATTAATTCATTTTGTAATTTATAAATAAGTGAAATATTTGACTATTATCACAGCATGCATGTCTTAATTAAGTAAATCTCTAAACTCTTTTTGTTATTCTCTTTCAATCATCAAGATTCAAACCCACAATTAATTCCATCTTTCTTCCTTCTTCTTTTTTTTTTACTTTTACAAAAGGTGAATTAATTAAGCCAATTTCACAAACACAAAAAAACAAAATAATAATAATAATAATAAGCATCACATAAGATTCCAAAGAACAAGATGACCACACCAAGTCAACCTATTACTTGTTCATTTCCTATAAGAAAGAGCTTGTTGATGAAACCCCCTATTTTCAAAAAAGATAAACAAAAACAAAATGGAAGGACTCATCCCTTTCCTTTATAGAGCAATAAAAAGGAGGAGAACAAGGATGTACTACAAGTGTCTCTCCTACGGCGCGGCGAATCGGTTCGATACAACCGCCGATTACTATCATGGCCAAAGCCATAGTTTCCTTCGGTCTCCGCCCAGCAAGTTAGCAGGCTGTTGTGACGACCGTCAGGTCCATCACCGTCACCGATCCCTCGACGACTTCTCTGACGGGCTTTTCTCGTCAGAAAAGGCTGTTGGCCGGCCGCCACGGTTCCCTAAGGAGCTAAGGTCTCGAAGTTTGCGAATGTTTGCTTGCATTAGTGGTTCAATAGAGGATTGAAGGTTTTGTGTTGTATTTCCATGAAGTTGAAGATGTAAATACATGTCTCTAGTGAGGCCTTAATTGTTTTTAAGTCCTTAATTTATGATTATGAATTTCCCAAAAGGGTGGTCTCTTCTCTTTGTTAAGCAAGAAAAGGATGGTTTAATTCTTTGTGTTGAAGTGGTAATTAAAATGTTTCAAATAATCAATGAAGGAATCATTTATTACCTTTTTTTTTTTTTACTTTCTTTCATATTCACTTTTTTTGTTTAGTTTTCCAAGTTACAGGTCCATATATATATATAGGCTTTTGATTTATTTATTGATATATATTTGAAAGCCCGTTACATATATACCCCATACAATAAACATGCGTTTGGTTAATTAAGAGATAATGTTTGAAAAAATAAATATTTTTATCTTTGTAGTAATTCAGTATTCTAGGAATATTGAGAGGAACACAACAAATTTTTTGTTGATTTGGTTTGATTTTTTTAAATTATTCATTATGATTATTAAAGCTATGTTTGATTATTTTCTTAAAAACAGTAGAGAATAATAGAAAAGGTGCGGCATAAAGAACAAGCTGCGAAAGAATAGTTGAGAATGAAGTAAACTCCACTGCAGATCAAAACTATGCGAGGAATAAATTGGAGAATTGCATTGTCCAAGGATTAGGGCGATTATTATTTCAGAATAATATTAAATAATTCACTTTGATCAAAATAAATTACTTCTGTCAAATTTAAGTGTATTTAGCAGAATACCTGAGATTTTTTTTTTTTTTTTTTTTTTTTGCCAAGCTTAATTAGTTTATATGAATGATGTATTTAAGAAGTGCTTCAAAATATTGTTTGGTCTCTGAGCCTACATCAAGTAAATTAAAGAGGAGGTTGGACATGGATTAATACACACTCTAGTTGAAAATTGAAATCTCCCCTTGATTATTATTGCACGTTAAATTCGAAAAATTTATATACGCGGAGTAAGGGCGTGTTTGTTTCCACAAAATTGCATTCTATCGATGTCAGCGAGTTCCGTCCGCACGAGGTGAACTCTCAACTTCGCCCTCGACTAGTGCCGATGCCCGGCGAGTTCCGCCATGCATGCTAGAGTGATCGGGCGTGCAGGCTGTGTGGACTCTACAGAAGTCCGAGTTCATCACTACGTGCAAAAACGCCAGCAACCTCTAGCTACGCGAACTCGCAAGTTCGAAACAAGCAGGTCCTAAAACTCTCAAATATCCCAAAAGAAGAAATATTCATAATCTGTGTGTGTGTATTCTGTGAAAATATTGTAAACAGGTTTTATTGTCTTAGTAATTTTTACCTATACGAAAATGTTGTAAACAGTTTTTAGAGCTTTTTTTTGCATATAGTCGTCGCTTGGCAAATTTTCATTTTAAAATAGCCTTGTCAAAATTTAATTTGCAAAAATGGCGTTAGGCCTGCCACGCAGGCGCCACGTCAACGCCACGCGGGCGGGGCTGGCGGCGGTAGTTAAGTTAAACACGGTGAACCATTCACCGTGTCTAAATACAGTGAATGGTTCACCGTGTTTGGTATGTATTTTTTGTATATTGAAAAGAGGAATAGGAAATTTGTATTCCTTTTTTTCTCTTTTTCAAAAATCCGAATCCGAATCCGAAAATCAAATTAAAATCCAAATCCGAATCCGAACCCGACGGATTTTAAAAATTCATACCCATATCCATATCCGACCAAAAACTCGAAAAACGAACCTGAACCCAGCGAGTTTTAAAAATCTATACCGTTGGATGAAGATCTAAGAAAAAAAAATTATTAAATATTTTATATATTGTATAAATAAATAAAAATAAATTATGTATATATATATAATTTATTCGGGTTTGGATTCGGATAATATTTCGGATATCCATATCTATTGACATCCCTACTCCCTATTCCTCTTTTCAATAAAAATACGTACTAAACACGGTGAACCATTCACCGTGTTTGAACACGGTAAATGGTTCACCGTATTCAACTTAACACACGGGCTCCGGCCCTGTCCGCGTGGCGCTGACGTGGCGTCTGCGTGGCAGGCCCAGGGCCATTTTTGCAAATTAAATTTTGACAGGACTAATTTTAAAATAAAAATTTACCAGATGGCTAAATGCAAAAAAAGTCTCAGTTTTTATTGTCTTAGCCACCGTTTGGTTGGGGGTTAAGAGGTGGAATAACCCCTTAACCCCCAATTTATACCCAAACACCACTCTTAAGGGGTGGGGTTAGTAAACCCCACCCCAAACCGGGTTAGTGGGGTTTACTAACCCCACTCCCCCTCCCAACTTTAACCCCGCACGCGTCCCGAGCCCTCACCTTTTTCTTCTTTATTAATCATTATCTTTTTATCCCACCTACTCCAACCAAACACTTTTTTTCACTATTCTAGACTAACTCCAACCTCCAACCAAACACAAAAAAATTTTAACACCATTTTAACCCTGAACTTAACCCTATCTCTGGAATAGCTACTTTTTCTTAATCCCGAACCAAACGGTGGCGTAGTAATTTTTACCTATACACTTTTTTTTTCCTATATATCTTATGAAATTACTCTTTTACCCCTATGACTTATATTATGCACTGACTGTAGCAGAGTGTGACAGGCATTGAGGTGGTTAAGTGGTTTCAAAAAAGAGTAAAAAAAGCGTTACAAATTTTTACAATTGAGTCAATCTCAGGCCAGATACGGTGGAGATTTATTTTCCAGAATACTCCACCGTCCATCCGACACGTGTCGGACATCCAATCCATCATGCAGTAGTAGTACAAACTCTCTTCAACCTATCCAGATTATTACAGATTATTGCATGGACCGTGGTCTATAGACTCGGATTTTCTAAAACCGCGCAACGAAAGCCGGTAAAAATGCGTTTGTTCGACCTAACTTATGCCGAATTAAACTGAATAGTATGAAATAAGAGAGCGTTGTTGAAAGAGAGTAGGAATATAAATGGATCCAAGTTGCTAGAGCTTTCGTCTCGATCCTGAAAATAAAAAAATATAGAAAAATAAATCCCAAATATGTCTGGAGTGGGAGAGAGATCCCTTTTTTTTCTTTTGATCCATCTCAATTCATCAAAAATCCATCCAAATTTAGCTCTCGTCCTGATTCACTCTGAATGGAGCAGTAAGTTGACGCCAAAATAGAATTAAAATCAATCCGTCCCCAATCCATCCTGACCCAACAAGAAAAGAAGTAGAGAGTGGAGAGCCCCTTCGGCCCTCCATATTTTTAGGGATGATTCAGAAATATCAATAGTCACCATAATTAAAGAGTGCGAATTTTATGAAATACAATCAAGTTTTTTTAAATTTGATTGTCCTCAATCTCAAAAGAAGAAAAAGTGATACATCAGCTAAATAAGATTAATTATTTAGACTTTTGACTTCTCTGGCCACTAAACTCTTTATTTTTTTTTTAATATAAAAAATATAAATATTTAAAGTAATCATTATTTGATATTTCAAAAAAAAAAGATTTTTAGCTATACATTACAGCACAATTTACAGAAATTTACATTTTATTTATTTAAATAATGCTGTCAAAAAAAATGGTTAAACCTTTCAATAATTGTTCCACCAAGTTCAAAGTTAAGAACCTTCATAGGCCGGGTCTATGGACGCGGTCCACCCAACAATATTCGCTACCTCAGCGAGACCCGAACCTTTCAGACAATTCTCCGCGTCCCACAAAAATAAAAAAAAATTAAATTAAGTTAAATAATTTTTTTTTAAAAAAAAACCATCTCTTTTTTCTTGTCTCCTCCCCTCTCTTAAGTCTTAAACCCTAATATTAAGAAATGAGCTCTCGGAACCGCCATGAGAGCTCCTCCATTAAACCCTAATCCTTCGAAACCCCCGCGAATCCAAAAACCCTAGTTTTGCCCTTCCCGCCATTTCCCGGACCTTATTACCTACCTATTGCCATGGCTTCTTCCCCGCGCTTTTCTACGCGCCATTACCGTTAAAGAGTTAAAAACCTCACCTTTTTCGCCTCCAACAACCCATGTTGCTCCCCCTCCTCGCGGCGCCGCTGCCGCCGCCTCCTCCTGCGGCGGCGGCGCCGTACTACCACGGGAGGGGAGGGTCGTACGGGGCGGCGATCGCGGCGGTGGCGGTGGTGGCGGTGCTCGGCCTGGCGGCGGGGATCGTGGGGAGGCTCTGCACCGGGAGGACGATTTGGGGCCTAGGGTTTCGGCGGTTCGACTTGGAGGCGTGGGTGGAGCGTAGGTGCTCCCCGTGCGTCGACGGGAGGCCACCGCCGCCGCCGCCGCCTCCCGCTGCGGCGCCGCCGCCGGAGTCGTGACAGAGCTTTTCTCTTTCTCTCTCTCTCTGCGAAATGAGAATTAGGGTTTTTTTTTTTTAGTATTTTTATTTCCCTCTTTTTGTGTTTTTTTGACTAAATTACGGAAAACCTCCATGTCAAAACTCGCTTTTTCACTTTCCTTCCTGTCATTTAAAAATCTATACTTTGTTTCCTTGTAAAATAAAAAATATTTACAGGACGGTATGGTGTGATAAAATGACCATTTTGCCCTTCGCCATTTTCGTCTTCTCCCTGATCCTCCTTATCCGCGGCGGAGGAGGCCGACCTCGGGCGGGACGCAGGCGGCGAGGCCGTCGTCGAGGAGGACGATCTCGTTGAGGCTGTCGGCCATGTGGCTGATGGAGGGCGGGATGTAGCCGCCGAGTTTGTTGTGGACGAGAACGACGATGGAGGTCGGGGCTGAGAGTCGCAGAGGTTGGCGGGGATGGGGCGACGGCGGCGGAGGCGGTTGGAGTTGAGGAAGATGGCGTCGAGGGGGCGATCGAAGAGGAGGAGGGCGAGGCCGGCGAGGGCGCCGTCCCGAAAGCCATCGAAGCAACAGGGAAGAGAGATGGAGGGGTATATTTGGTATAAAAAAAAAAATTATAACGGAACCCTAACGATAGGAGGTGAAGTGCACATTTTTATTTTATAAAGGGGTAAAGTGTAGGTTTTTAAATGACAGGGGGAGAAAATGAAAAAACGGATTTTGATAGGGGTTTTTTTTTAATTTAGCCTTTGGATTTTTATTTTTATTTTTATTTTTATTTTCAAGAGAATGAGAGAAGAGATGTGTAAGTATACGGTGAAAATGCACTGAATTTATATATCAACTTTTAAATGCTTAATATTTAGTGTGTGTGTGTGTGTATATATATATATATAAATATATATTTACCAAAGATGGAGAGTACTAGAGTCCTTATGTTTTTTGGCCGAGTATTTTGTAATAATTTTTTTTTTGTAAATTCACTAATTTAATTAGAATAATAATCTATATTTTTTAATTTAGAAGTTTAATATAATGTGTGATAATGAAATTAATTATTTTATTTTAGCTTAAACTGTTTTTATAAATAATCTGTATATTTCTCTAAACTTCAGTTCACTTTTTTAACCATTATTATTATAATAATAAATACTTAGTTATATAAAATACTAATTAATGCGATAATAAAAATCTTATCTAATATCTCGTTTATTTTTGGCTTCTAATTTTCTTTTAATAGTGGTTAAGAGTAGTTATATAACCAAAAAGATTATATTTATAAGATATTAAAAATTTCAAGTGATAGATAAATTGCCTTATTATAGTTTAAAGAAGTATATTAAGTCATTTATAAATTTTAGAAGAACATAACAATACTTAATCCTAATTTTAAAATAATTGCTATAATTTGCATATCATCTATTCATTTTAATTAAATTTTACACGTATTAATAAACATGTTAGATTTTAGCCAAAAAAAAAAAGATAAAAAAGTGGATTAATATGGTCTACAAAAGTTTGTACGAGATTCCTAAAACTTCAAATACCCTCATGTGGTTTCACTTTTTTTCACTTTAGTACCCTATAATTTAAATGGAATCAAGTTAGCACACTGTGATTTTGCACTTTTTCACTTTAGTACCATGTGGTTTAAAGTGTATCAAGTTAGTATCCTGTGGTTTCGCATTTTATCACTTTAGTATCCTGTGGTTTTTTAAACCACAGGGTACTAATTTGATACAAAAATAAAACCACAGGGTACTAACTTGATACAAAATAAAACCACAGAGAACTAACTTGATACACTTTAAACCACAGGGTACTAAAGTAATAAAGTAAGAAACTACAGGGTACTAACTTGATACACTTTAAACCACAAAGTACTAAAATGAAAAAGTGCGAAACCACAGAAAGTTTTTGAAGTTTTTTCTTAAATTTACTAAAAAAAACAACGACTAGATGAACTCCATGCACAAAAAATTTTACACACGGGATTAATTTCTTGAATGCACAAGGTAAAAAAAACTCGAAAATAATTTAATGTTTTATTAAATCTCTTTGATGACTAAAAATATATTTTACTAGAACACAATCAAATACAATAGATTGTGCATTGTGCTTAGACCTATTTTGATTAGCACAACTATTAGCATTTTTAAATATGTAATGCGCGTAACGGCGACAATAATGATAGCTAATACATACCTTTTGGTGCATTTGTGCAATATAATAATAAAGGATTAAAATTACAATCCTATTTAAATGCTAGTACATTTTATATTGTGTATACCTCCCATCTACTCAGGAAACATTAAATAAGTGTTAAATAAGAAGTGTGATTATATGTCTATAACAAATATTATTTCGACTTTGGACGCTTTTTTTTTTCATAATAAAATAGATCACCTTATAGGCAAAATAAACTTTCAATTTTTTTCTTAAAAAAAAAGATAAATTATCTCGCAGGTAAGATATACTATTCTATCACATTATAAGTTTGAAGACCTTTTTAAAATTAAAATTCAAGCTATAACCTTTTAATTATACAAAAATATTTTTATATCAAATAAACTTGCATTAAATATTTTATTTTGATATATATGTATATATATACCGTTAAACTATCTCTAAACATTTGCAACCGAGTTGATTTTATTATAAATTCAAAAAGTTACGTAATTTGATTTCTAAATATTTTAAATGCTCTAAATTATATTTAACGATATGGATTGTCGATTTGAAAGATTTATCATCTAAATGAGTTAGGGGTATAGATATCTCTGTAGTATAGCAACTCTTCTCTCAATATATATATATATATATATATACACACATCATAATTCAACAAGTGGCGATCCTAATCATTATTAGTAATGGCAATTATTTTTTATTTTAATTGTTTTTTTGAGTTAACGTTGATTTAGATGTGTAATTAACGGTTTTTTTGTAATTCATGATTTGTTGATTATTTTCGTATGAGTATTTTTGTATTTTATATATCAGTGGTACGTGTCTAATTTTATGTGTTGGTGGGGTTATTTTTATGGTATACGTCTATTGAAGATTTATTTATTAGGTTAGTTTTTTCACTTATTTTTGTCTCTGCGTTTAGTGCGCTATCTTACGTTTTATAATTGACTTTTGTTTGTGTAGATTTAAGTTAGTTCTTTCTTGATTGACTTGAAGTTATTAGTTTAATGAGTTTAATGTTTGTTTTTTTTTTATTTACTGCTTGTGTGTTTAAATTCTTATTTTTTGGATTTTTGTATTTGTGTCTCTTATTGATTTCGTTGTCTGTTTTTTGTATGATTGAGGTATATTGTCTAAGTAGGATATTGCAGTAATGTGTTTAGCATGTCGTGATTAATTATGCAGAATTTTGGTTTTAGTTATATTTATTTTATTTGAGTTATGTTATTTGATGTTAGATTCTAAGGTTTATTTGATATTAATTAGTGCTTGTTTTTATTATTATAGGCCATGTTTATTATTGTTGTCTTTGATGTTTTTTGTATTATGTCGTCTTTTGTCTTGATTTGATTATGTTCTTATTAATTTATTTCTTTGGTTCTTTGCATTTGCTTACTAGGTTAATTAATTGAATAATATTTTATTTAGTATTTGTTTTGGTTATTTGAAAATTGTATATATAATTGTATACTTGTGTAATAGGTATTGTATTTTTTGCTGGATTTTTGTGTTTCTTTGTTGTTTTTCTTCTTTTTTTTTTTTTTGTTTTTTTTTTTTTTTTTTTTTTTTTTTTTTTTTTGTGTTTTTGTTTTTTGTTTGTATTTTTTGGTTTTTTTTTTTGATATTGTCTTACTTGTGTTTTGTGTTTCTTTACGAGTGTCTTTTGGTGTTTTTTTGTTTGTTGTTTGTACGTGATAGTATTTTATTAGTTAAAGATCCTTATTCATTTTCGTATATCATGTATTGATAGTTTTGTTTACATTATTTTTGCTTTCTTTTTTATGTGTATATTGTATTGTAAGTAATTTCCAGATCACTTTTGAAATAGTTTTGTTAAACGGATTATTTTTATTATAGCTTTTAAAGTACACGCTATGGCAGATTTCTTGGTCAGTTTAGTGTGAGCTTTTCTGTTTTTTTTGTAGGCTGCTCATAATCATTATGTGATTGTAACTGATTTCATGTATTATTGTATCTTAGTTTCATTAGACTTATAAATTTAATAAGTTTTTTATTCCTAGATTGATGTTATGTATATATAATGTATTTAAATTCTTGTTGTTTTTGTTTAGTATAATGATCTTGTATGATTTACGTCAATTGAGTGTTGTTCGGTTTTAATATCTTTTCCTTTATCTTTACCATATTAAACAGCCTTTATTTTTTCTTATTATTAAAAGCTTTTTATTTATTATGTGGTATTAATTTAAGTTATTGTTAATATGTTATTATATCTCTATTGTGTAGTGTTGATGATTAAAAGTTTTATCTTCACTATTCCTTTTTTGTTGTGTTTATTAGTGCTTTTTTATTAGATTCGTAATGTCATGATCCCGATTATATATATAGTATTTTTGGTCTTTTTCTGTTAGTTATAGAGTTAAATTTGAGAGATCCCTGAGAAAATATTATTATTTATATTATTTATATTTTTTGAACTCTTTTATCTTTTGTGCAATAAATTATATAATCCGCGATATTCGATCTCTCTATTTAGCTTTGATAATCAGGTATTGCTTCACGATTTCCAATTTTTTTTTCTCTGTTCCATTTTTTATTTTTCCTGTGTCTATTAATCTTTAAAAGTTTATAATTTACATTAATATTAAAACTGTTTATAACATATTATCTAAAGGCATAAATAATAAAGAACATATATTAGAACAATATATATATATAATAATATATATATATATATATATAATAATATATATTATATATATATATATATATGGAGTGAAGGCACTCATTGCCTATCGGAACATGGAGCCTTCTCTCGTCTTTCAGGCTCGTTTTCGACCTGTTCGCCGCGACTTTCGAATCTCGATCAGCATCCGTTAAACTTTGATTAGCAGTATTGATAGTACCTAGAAAATAAATTTTATGATTTTACGAATAATCATTTGCCTAGTGAAACGAAAGGGCTCAAATCAACGGCTGAAAATAAAAAATCTTACAAAGATGTATAATATGACATTAAATTTTTAAATCAGAAGATATTGAATCTTGTTTATATATAGGTTTAAAAAATTCTTCTATCAAACATTCACGTGATTTGATATATATACCACCCGTTAAACTTGCAAACGGCTCTTACATAACGGCCCATTTGAAATCTTGCTTGTTTTCGAGTCGCTTCGATCACCTAGGACATAATGATATCGAAAAATAATAAAATTTTTTTCTAGAAATACTCCCAAATTACCTCTAGATCAAGTTTAACGATAGCCGATCGACGATTCGAAAATCCCGCAACATCCGAAAAGCCGAGCCGTGACAGCACGTGAACTCACGTGCTTCCGATAGCATGAGTGAAGGCCTCCCCATCTACTATATATATTTATATATACATATATATGATATTATATAATATAGTATATACTATATATATATACTTAATTATACTACCCATACAACTATGGAGTGGGCTACTATGCTATCGGAAGCATGGAGCTTCCGTACTTTCAGCTCGTTTTCGATGTTGGCGACTTTCGAATCGTCGATCAGCTCGTTAAACTTGATCTAGAGTATTTGAAGTACCTAGAAAATAATTTTATGATTTTACGATAATCATTTGCTAGTGAACGAAGGCGCTCAAAATCAACGGCTGAAAATAAAAATCTTACAAAATGTAATATATGACATTAAAATTTTAAATCAAAGATATTGATCTTGTTTTATATAGTATAAAAATTTTCTATCAAAATTTCACGTGATTTGGAATATATATACCACCGTTAAACTTGAAACGGCTCATACTACGGCATTGAAATTTGTTGATTTGAGTCATTCGATCACTAGGCAAATGATATCGAAAAATAATAAAATTTTTTTCTAGATACTCCAAATACTCTAGATCAAGTTTAACGAAGCCGATCGACGATTCGAAAATCCCGCAACATCCGAAAAGCCGAGCCCGTGACAGCACGGAACTCCGTGCTTCCGATAGCATAGTGAAAGGCCTCCCCCCAACTCTATATATATATTATATATCACTACTATATACGTATAGATATTATAACTATTACTATATTACTAGTATATATATATACTATATAATACTATATATATATACTATACCGGCCGATCTTCTATACTTCTGAAAGCACGGGAACATTTATGATTGTAAATTTTAGCCGTCGAATCGTTTCAAAATCTATTCAGCATTAATAAAAGAGACTTAACGGGACACGGCATTAATAATGTTGTATGAATCTTGAGACTAAAAAGTCACATGAACAAATACTTATGTGCTTTTAAAAGTACAAGAGCTCAACTCTATACTTAATTTAACTTAGGAAATTATAATCTGTGCATTGCCCTGGTTTCTTACTAGTATATTGTATGACCATTTTTTGTTCAGAGATAGTAGAGCTTTAAAAAGTCAATCTTGATGATAGGACATTCGAATCAGTTGTTAATAACATTAAAAATGATGTAAAGCAATCATCAAAAGTATATAGAAACCGCATTTGGTAATTACCAGGAGATTCATATTTCACAAGAGCCAAGACAAAGGGAAACATAAAACTAGTACCAATCCATTATGGCCGAGAAAAAGAAAACCAAAAAAAAGGAACTCAAGAAGAAACACTTATTAGTTTATGCTCGAATTTTTCGTCATTTTGGTCTCGGGATCTTCTTGTATTCGTACTTGTTAATGTCAACCTTTTCCTGTAGAGCCTGCAAGGAACGAATGGGCATATCAGTTTAAAAAAAGAATAAGAAAAGAACTTTTCTTAGTTGTTGTGAAGCTGTTGCAGCAGCAGCAGCAGCTATATGTAAACTTTACTTTGAGCTCCTCCTCCAGGGAGAGATTCTTTGGCTTATAGCCCTCCACAGGTCCAGTTCTGGTGAGTGCTTTTGTTGTCTCGATAATCTCCCATTCTAGATCATCCTTCTCCTTTGTCACTTCTTTGCTGCATTATTTAGTCGACAACGTAAGGAAGCGTATAATGGGTTTAGTGTTTCCAACAGCCAATAGCAAGAGATAGATGGTTAAAATATGGGCGTTTGGTCATGCGAGTGCTGCTATTAATGCTGCATCTTGTGACACTGTGACGCAAATAGCCAACATTGCTACAAGGATATGCTTAAGAAAAGGGTAAGGAGCACAAGTTTCCTACCAATGTAGCAACTTTATTGCAGAGAGAGAGAGAGAGAGAGAGAGAGAGAGAGAGAGAGAGAGAGAGAGACTTGCCTGCCTTGTATAAGATGAGCAAGGCCAACAGATCCTAGCACTGTGAGAGAAATGAGTGGAAGACCGTAGCGGACAAAGGGGTATTTCCGACCCCATCTTTTGAATTGCGAGGCAGTGTACAAAATCTTAGGAGGTGTCTCAACCTTAGGAGCCACTGTATATTTGTGTTCTGCTGCCATAATCAAAACATCACGGGAATCAAAATGTCGTCTTCAAACTGTATCTGAATACCACAAAATGGTCAGAATGAGAGTAATTTAGTATTTGAATATGTCAATGACAAACAACCGGTTCATGTTTATTCATGCACTAGTTTTAAATCTCAAACATTGAACATGAACTAACATATTTTATTACCATAACATGCATTTTAGAGTAGATAACAAAAGCATTTAGATCCAGCCTCTTTACATGCATCATGTCCCAAAACTAAAATATATTTCATGCCTACAGATCGGAAGACATGTTTGGCCCTCCGCTGAAAATTATGCAGAAGGCTGTTTGAGTAGAGCTGCTCAAAAGCCACTAACGTATTTTTTTTCATTAAAATCCCCTCAGCAGCATCCCCTACAGCAGTACAAAAGCTTCAAATTAAAACTTTTGTTTTTGGAGCACAGAAGATCATTTCAAATTCTTGCAATAGCAAAAGATCCAGAACTAGACTTATCGCCGCATGGTTGATTCCTCTCAATGTAGAAGCTGAGAGAAGTCGTTCTAAAAGCTAGGATGTATAGAAACTTAGCTTTATCCTTACATTTAAATCCTCAAAAATGAGAAAGAATAAAAATGAATGCAGTGAGAAAGAATAAAAATGAATGCAGTTGTAGCAACTTCATCACTTAAGAAATTCAAAATCCCCCACACAAAGTTAGTAGCGATGCATGGAAGAAGATGAAAAAAAAAAAAAAAAATTCCATGAAAACAATCCAATTCCCATGAAACATGAGGTTTGTATGAATACGCTAACAAGGAACATCTTTATAGTACTAGATAAATTTGGAGGAGTTAATACTCCAAAAATTTGTCCACAATCAGCCAAATCTGAAGATGAAATTGTATACCCTCTCAAGGTAGCATAAATTCAATTAAGCTTTAATCATAATGTCCTATTCACCAATTTGTTAGAAGTATCTTGTGACACTTACCTTCTGATTGGCAGTCCCCTGGTGTGGAGATTGGGTGGGGGGGGGGAGGGAATAAATAATTTTGAGCCAGAAACCCACAAAGAGTATCTAATAGGTCCCGGATTGAGCAATGGGAAACCTAGATGCAAAGCACAATGAGTCTATACGGTCATGAAGCAGAATATAATCACGTTACGTATGAGGAAACGTATCGGAACAAAACAAAAAGCAAACGGCAGCAGGAAAGTCCTGCCAACACAGAGCAAGATACATTTGCTATTTCTGCCGGTGCAACAAAAGATAACTTTCGGATGACAACATAGGGGGCTTGTTCGGATGTGTGAGCATCTTGTTCAGCGCATCTCTTTTATTTACTCAAAAGTCTTTCGGTGTTCGGTAAATGGAAGAGTATAATTGAATACTTAGAAACACATACTATCTTCGATCTCAAAGCGATGTTCTCTGAATAAGAAAAATCATCTCGTAGGTGAAATACATCATTCTACCAAATTATGAATTTTGTTTTGACATCCGAACAGGGCCGTAGTATCTGCCAAATGAAGAGTATGATCAAATGCTTAGAAAAGCATGATGTTTTTTTTTTTTTTCTTTGGAGTAAGATAAATCATGAATGCGAAGATGTTGCGATGAGCTAAAATCAAACTCCTAGCTTTGCGTTTTTAAAAGAAAATCCTCGTAACACACAAATTATCACTGAATAACCCGTTCTAGCATCCAAAAAGACAGTATTTGTAGCCTTGGATTCTAACATCTGGTAAGGTGATTTGGCAATCAATTCGCATAAAAAAAAAAAACACAATTTTTTTTTCTTTTCTCCACTCAGAATAAGATCAAATCAAACAATTTTCCAAAAAACACACAAACACACACACACACACACACACACACACACACACAACTTAATTCCAAACCAACCCTAACTCGATCGCACGTCATTGATTTGAAGCTTTAAGGTTTCATTCGTTCAAAGTACACGGCGGAACTCACCTCAGCCTCCGCGGCAGCGGCGGCGGCAGGGCGGCGGCGGCGGCGGTGATCGGCGGAGGAGAAATCGCCGGCGACGGAGGAGATGCGGCGGCGAAAAGTACGACACGAGCGCTAGGGCACGAAATGACGGGGAGGGGAAAACCGGAAAAGGAATGGACCTTTTTTTTCGGAAACAACCCTCTAAAACAATTAAATTATATAGCTAAATTACACAAAACCCCTTGACATATGCTGAATCTACATTAGCGACTTTTTTTTCTTATTCACTGTTTCTTCGTAATTATTCTTCTCTGTTTGATTTAATTTTTGTATTTTGCCATATTTTTGTGCACTCTCTATTATATGTATTTTCGCACGGCATAGAGCGTAGTGAGTAAGATAGAAAATAAAATAAAATAAATATAAAAGAGCGATTAAGATACTACACAAAATGCATGTAATTTATTTAATTTAGTCAAAATTTATTTAAAATAATTTTTTTAAAAATATAGTCTCTAATTTTCGCTCTAATATTGTTTTGCAAATGGT
This sequence comes from Ananas comosus, assembly GCF_001540865.1. NCBI lineage: Eukaryota > Viridiplantae > Streptophyta > Magnoliopsida > Poales > Bromeliaceae > Ananas > Ananas comosus. The sequence continues at coordinate 5,641,328 of NC_033625.1, read as the reverse complement.
CCAGCAAGCACTAACCCAAACTAAAAAAATTTGCATAGACATAGTTAACTATTATCTGTAATAAAATATTCAATTATTTACACTATATCTTAAATTTTTATAAAATTAATATTGCTATTAAATTAAAAAATATTTTTGTAGAGCCTCTAAAAGCTAACTTTATAAGTTATGAATTTTTTATTATCCATAATATAACGGAACTCTAACTGACTTATACATATAAATAAGCCTATAATTGCTAAATAAAATAAATTATTAACTAAAAAAATTAAAAATTTTGTATTTTTTATTTTAAATTAATATTTTAGAAGCTTAGAAAGCAAACCATAACCTGCCAAAGTTAGTTCAGAATTTCTTTCCCCTCTTTAAATAAAATAATTGCTAAGAGAAAATATTAGGCACTTCTACGAAATTATTAGAAACGCTAGGGACATAGATGTAAAAAGCCTCGACCGTTTGTATGTGTCATGTGTGTGCTTTTGTGTGTGTGTGTGTGCGTGTGTGAGAGAGAGAGAGAGAGAGAGAGAGCTTCACACCTGTCGCCCACGCGAAGAAGAGCTCCAATCTCCCGCAGCGAGAGAGAGAGAGAGAGAGAGAGGGGTGAAAGAGTAGGTGGATACATGGGCGGGGTTAGGGTTTTGTTGGACGAATCCATCCTCCTCGCCGAAGACGAGGGCACGAACCCCTCCCTCCGATCGGGTTCGGAGGCTTTGCTTCGTAGGCTTCGCTTCTCCAAGCTTTGTGTGGTATACTACAACTTCTCCCAAAAGCTTATGATTCGTTTTTGTTTAAAGTTTGGGTTTTGTGGAAATGGGTATCACCTGTTTGTTGAAATAACCGTGTGAAATATGGTGAAGGAGAGAGCTTTTTGTGTAGTGTAGTTGATTGGAGAGTCTCCTCTTTTGAATTGGTTTCTTTGAGGATATGGGTATCTTCTGTTTCTCCTTATAGCTGTGCCATTATGTCAAAGGAGTGACTTTTCTGAGTAATGTGGATGATATTTGGGCGTTTGGGTTTTAATGGATGAAATAATCTCCTTTCCCACTCCAATCTGTTCTGAGGTTCTGCTTTGTGGGCTAATGTAATTGGTATAGGTTGGAATATTGGATCGGTTGCTTTTGCTCTTGTATTCAGTTTTGACCTAATAAATGTCTAGTTACTTTTTTAATATGTAATTTGGGCTACATTTGAGGAAATGCGGGTGTCTTCTGTTTGGTTAAAGGATTGACCTTTTTGAATAATGTGGCTGGTTGTTGCATTTCCTTATAAATTTGCTTCTACTGTACTAATGGCTTTCCTTGGTTCTCTCATTCTTTTAAGAGGTCTAGATTCTAATGCTGCAGTTTTATCAGAATAATTGCTATACGCATGAGCCAAGAGGAAGAATCAAATTTTGTCATTTCCTTTTGATCCCATACCTTTTACAGTTTCTTATCTGGGTTTTAGCAAATATTCGTTCTATCAGTAACTGTGTAGTCAACATTCCATTCAAATTATGTGAATTCAATATCAGCTCCAATGCTTTAATTGTCTCTGTAAGGAAAGAAAGTCTAAACATACTTATTCTGGTTTTGTGATTTTGTTGGATATTGTGAAGGATCTGCCGATTCATACTTTTATGCCTCTGTAATTTTCTCAATTAATATCCAATGAGATGGTTGTCTAGTTATTCTCTTTATAGAAAGTTAAATCGCTCTATATGCTTTATCTCAAAAGATAAAAAACACAAATTCAAATAAATATAAAAATAACGAAGTCTCTCATCTTATCTCAGGCTTTCTGTCACCAGGAGGATATCCCTGCTTCAAAGGTGCACTCTGTTTTTCTTTTTTGTTTAGGTGCATCTTAATTACTATGGATGTATAAAATATCTTGACATATTTTTCTTACTCATTATAGGCGGATTTTCTCACAAAGACAGCTGCTTTGTACTCCTTTAATTGTATTTCACTCCTCACTTCCCATGTTGACAATTCACTTAATGAATTGTTCCAAGATAGGTCTAGAACGGGAGACCTTTGCGTATATGTAACTTCCAAAATTGATGAGATTCTGTTTTCTGAGCTTCAGAACCACAATTGGAGGATTATCCTTGTAGGTGAGAATCAAATGAAACTTTATACCTAAGATTTAATTGGTATTATTTTTTTTTTTCTTTTGTTCCTTCTGTTCCTAATTTTTTTGTGAGTATTTAACAAGAATTAGTTATTTTAGTTCCTGATAGTTCTTTTTAGTGAACTAATGCATGCAACATTTGGTTGTAACACTAACTAGAAAACCTTATTAGGTTTGGGCAAATGCAATGGTGGTGCAACGGATAAAGAAGTCCTATTTATTGACACATTGGACGGGCTACTTATCACTATTTGTAGGTTGATTAAAAAGGTTAACTATCGCATTAAGATAAGGGGGATCTTGGCAAATATTTTTTTTTCTTTTCGTTATTTGCAACCTTGATCCACGAGTTTTGTTGTGGCAAATCCGGGCTGAAGTTTATTTCTATGGACTGAAATGCCCCTGGCCCATTGAATAATACTTTGGCCGGCGAAAAGATAAGTCAATACTTAGGCAAACATCTAATAATCCCATTGTTGAATTTTTAACATAATATGATGCAGTTTGCTCAATTGAACAAATGTTTAGCAGGAAATATGTGACAAGTCAGTTTTGGCAGTTGGCTATGTTATGAAACCATCTCGCGAAGAAGATTTTGCCAAGGTAAATCTTTGACATAGGTAGCTAGGGTTGTGGTCGCTATCGAGACTTAATTTCTAGCTTGCTGTTTTTGACAGAGAGGAGCATTCCCTTCTTGTCCTACTGAGAATGGGCTTATTTTTGTCCCTCTCATATTTGAGCTTCCTTTAGCTTCTCAATTGCAAGGAGTTGATGTAATACTTCATAAAGTAACTGATGAGATCATAAGCATAGATACCAACTCTTCTTTTAATTTTCCGAAGGGAATTTCCTTTACCACTGGAATGAGTGAACTTCAAAGGTACTCTCATGTATAATTGCTTCTAATAGTACCAATAACAGCTATGGTTTTATTTAACTTGCTCTGAAAAAGGACTTTCATTTTTCATATATTTACTTTGACTTTTTAGAGCTGCCACATTTAAAGAACTATTATCTCCAAATCTCTAACATCATTATAATTACTCCACCTCTATGCAGGTTTACTTGGCAAAAGCCTTAATTTTTAGGAAACCTGCTATTTTGCATTATTGCCACTGAAAAAACATACCCTTCATGCAGGTTTCTACAGGAAAACTCTGATTTTTGCATTGTAGACCCATTCTCTAGTATATACCCTTTGCTGGATCGCCTTCAAATTCAGCAAATTCTACTTGGATTGCAAGATTTCGGCGCTCAATGCAGCTGCAGACTCCGCGCACCGCATTTTTTAAAGGTCATTTGGTTTTCTAAGTCCATAAGCTTCGTGTACTTTTCTTTTCTCATATAGGTCATTGCAGATTTTTGTGCTTGTTTGCTGTATTATCTAACTTTTTGTAAGGTGTTCAAATGCACTAATTTAATTATGTATTATGTATTTTGGTTCAAAATTCATAATAAACATATACTTTTTTAATATATTTGTATTGAGTTGTTGCATACAATTTCATAGCGTGTTGTTATATTGCAGGTTGATAATTTTAATGATCCAAATTTAGGAAAACAGCTATTAGAAGCTAAGTTGAACTTTCCTGTCATTGTGAAACCACAAGTAGCATGCGGGGTGGCTGATGCTCATAACATGGTATGGCCTTCTTTGAGTAGCTTCTATTTTTGTTCTTACTGAAACTATAGTTCTTGAAAAGAAAAAAAAATTGTGCAATGAGAGATGATGTTATTTTCAAATTCATATAGAGAAACTTTCTAATTTGTTATCTTGTGGAATTGGGCTGGAGAAGTTGCTTTTTGTATCTTAGGCATTTTATTCTTGAAGGATACGTTGTACTTCAAGACAAGTCTTTAACATTGAGGATTGAGTCAAAATTATTATAATTATCAATTTCTAGCATTCTACAAGCCAAATCTACATTTGCACATGAACATTGTCAGTTCATAAACCGTCTGTGGTGAAACAACATAGCCGTTACTAAGACCAGAGTGATCTTTTCCCTTCGGTAACGTATCTATCTTTTTGCTTTTTGCTTATCTGCAGGCATTAGTTTTTAAATATGAAGATTTTGCCAACCTTGGTGTTCCCCTTCCAGCTATTCTACAGGTAAAACATAAACACTTTTATGCTTAACTTTGACAATGCAGCAGTTTTAAGCATAAGTTTGACAACGCATTCTGCTGTTTCCCCTCTCTGATTTAATTTAGCATATATGATACCTAATGCCTTCGCGGTATTAGTTATTATTTTTTTTAAAACAAAAAGTTCCTTACCTTTCGAAAGTGGAACTCTCACTTTTTTTTCCTTATTTATGATCAATTTTCTTGAGTATATATGTTTGTAAAATATTGCATCCTTTACAATAACTTGATGATACATTGACAAGAGAAACAATGCAATATCTGCAGTTAATTGGTGTTTTGTTTACCGACTAAATCTTGATAGTGAATGAAACAAGAATCACACATTACCATTCTTATTTCTTTGAGTTATAAGCTCATATATTCTACTTGCCGCTTGAGTAGTGTGACAAGATTATTATAGCAAATGATTACTGCAATAACTGCTTCGCTTTGAGATCTCAACTAGGGCTTGTACAAATTCATATAATCAAATAATACTTGATATAAACTAGCAGCGTCAGATCTCAATGGGTACTGATTTTGTAGGAATATGTTGATCACTGTTCAACTATTTTCAAATTCTACGTCCTCGGCGATAAAGTTTTCCATGCAGTTAAGAAATCAATGCCAAATGCATGTGTTCTATTATCATTATCAGAAAAAACTGGGTCTGCACCTCTTCTCTTTAACAGGTAATTCTCTAAATAAATTAAGCTCCATTTTTTAAATGGCTTTAGTAGTTTGGTTATATTTTAAAATCGGACGATTTATTATTTTTCTGCAGTTTGAAGACCCTTCCAGTTGCTCGAGAGGAACAGTTACCAATAGGATCGTCAAAAGCCATTAAAGAATCATTGGATGTGGGCTTAATTGAAAAAGCTGCAAATTGGCTACGGGAGCGGCTTGGCCTTACCATTTTTGGATTTGATGTCGTCGTAAGTATTATACTCTTTTACCGATTGTCTTTTTTGGTTGTCGAAGTAATTACTACCAAGATTATGCTTTAGCAAACATAGGTACTTCTCAACTCTAGGCCATTTTGAAATATCTGTATTAGGATTTTGGATTGACACTGCCTTTTAATTTTAGTTATTCCATCAGTAAACTTCGGAACTCCATTCAGCCATTTTATTAAATATAACGGTTCCACCCATGTTTCAGCTGACAGAACTGCATATTTTGGTCACCGTTGATGATCTATTGGTGATAGAACCATTAATTTTAACATAATTCGCAATCAAATTGACATAAATTTTCACCAGAAAAATAATATAGTTGGGAACTCCATTCATATGTCATATAGTTGAGGGTTCGCATGCAATTCTCCGTTCTCTCTCTCTCTCTCTCTCTCTCTCTCTCTCTCTCTCTCTGAGAATTTGTCTAAACACAAAACCAACCTGGCCAATTGTTATGAACCCTCGAAAAATCTCTTTTGTGCTTGTGTAGAAACTAAGCTCTCTTTAATTACTGAACATAAGAAGCTAATCTATTTCTTGTTATAATCATATCTAATCCCACCATATTTCATCATTTGTACTTGTAGATTCAAGAGGGTAGTGGAGACCATGTTATAGTGGACCTGAACTATCTACCATCTTTTAAAGAAGTCCCCGATTCCGACGCCCTCCCCGCATTTTGGGACGCAATCAGGAAAAAGTACGAGCTAGCTAAGCTGAGTGGTCAGCACTAACAACTCGACACGATTCAGAACATGTTTTCATCGCGGGCTCCTTTGCAGAAGTGGCAAATAAGTTCTTGTTCTTCGTCGGTTAATAATGCGTAGTAAATCGTAATTAACTTTGACATGTCCTGTTGCATTAACTTGTAGTTACAAATGTTTAGGACTTTAAATCAAGTAGTTGTGAACATCCAAATATGCGTCGAAACTTTCCCGAATTCGCAACATGCACACACACAATGTAAAGAGAGGTATCTGAAACCCAGAAGATAAAGATTTTAAAGCTCAGGATGTCTGACTGTCAGGCATGTTACCTCAAGATGTCTGTCTGTCAGGCATGTTATCATTAAACTTACCAATCTTCAGTCTGTTGCGAGAAATTGATAATGCCTTATTTTTCTTCCCGCTTTATTTAAACAAAACTTCTACTTAAGTTTTAGAGTTGTATGTTTTTTTTTTTAAAAATCCTCCTTTACCAACACGAAAGTTCTTCAGAAGTTCCAACTGCGCCAAACTGATTCTGAGTTTGCCACATATCAATTAGTAAATGTTTGAAATTTTCAGGGCAAATTGCGCGTTCGCCCCTCAAAACTATAATGGGTGACACTTTGGCTCTTAAACTTTAATTTGTTGCAACTGTTTGGCTCGAAGTCTTAGAATTATTGCAATTAAGTTTTACAGCTTAATAATATTGATATATCGTTAATGTGAAAGTGATATAACAGTTTTACAATCACTTTTACATCAATAATGCATCACGTCTAGTCAACTAAATAGGATTTTGGGATTTGATTGCAACAAGTATAAAAATTCGAATCAGTAATTATAACAAATTAGAGTTTTTGAGAACTAAAGTGTCACCTGCGAGGCTCATCATTAAATTATGTTATGTCCCAACAAATAGGACCCAAATAAGAGAATGAGACATGGCCATGTGGATGCTTTTGAGAACCATCTCCCTTATAGCTTCGTAACTCACTCCATTCCCTTAACCTTTTTTTTTTTTTTCCTCTTTTTTCTACTACTTTTGTATGTATACATTATTATACATAGCCGGCCAAGTCAAATAAAATGGCAAAGAATTCAATTAGGATTAATTTAATAATTTTACATTAAAATAATATTTAAAAGGAATTATATAGTGTTCGACCATTGTTCATTGAAAACTAAAGTTTTTATAAAACAGTATTTTAATATTTATATTCAACACTTTTTCTTATGTTTCGACGCGAGACCAGATCCAAAACTTGAATTTAAATCAAATGAGAAAAATTATGTAATGCTAGGAGCCCTCTAACACCGTGTCGAAGAATATGAAATTAACTTTAATTTTTCCTAATTGAGACCCCTTTTTAACTGCTAATTTATTTTTATTTGAGTTTTTCAGTTAATTAACTTAAAACTTTTTATCGAATTTCACTGCTCAAGAAGCTATTAACAGTTAATTAATCTAGGTTTATTCAACATAAAGCACTTTAAACTATTAAATTTGATAAAATTAGTATTAGTAAAATCCTCTAATTATTAGGCTCAAATCACTCCACTCCAAAAAAATCACAAGCTGAGGTGATCTCAATCAACGGGTTATTTTGGAAATAGCCTATACTTGAGGGGTTTGTGTTTTTTTTTACTATGCCAGGGACTAATCTGAAAGTGAGAAAACGTAGGGACTATTCTAAAATTGTCATAAAAGTTGAGGGGCTATGTGCAAATCCACCAAGCCGGCCAATTTAGATGCCTTGTACTACAACATGCACCATATATATATATACACCAAACAATAACATTCCCCCCACCCCCTTTTTGTGATTGATTATTTGCAGTTGAATCCCTCTCAATTTTCTTATTTTGGAATGATGGATTTGAGGAAAATGACGAAGAAGGCCGGGGGCCGGCGAATCTCCGGTCGGGGTCGGCCGACGACGGAGGAAGACGAGAGCTTGGTTCTGTTCGGCGAGATGGTTCGGCGCGAAAAGGAGAGGAATTTGAGCCTGCTCGACCCGATTTCTGTTGAGTTCGAGCGCATCCCAGGTTAGTGTGTGCATGTGTTGCTGCATCTTCTTATTTATGTGAGTTAATTTGTGGTTATGAAATTGAATCAAATAGTGTTGATCACTTATTGATTATTCTATTTGTAACATCTCTTTTGCATTTATATTGTTATTTTACTTACAATTTTAAAAGAAATACATAAAAATCTGGCTCAGATTAAATGCACGCTAATGAATGAAGTATTGAAAGGCCAATCTCACACGACGATCATTTACTTTATTTGCTTTGAGATTCAGAATCTCTTTTCATCATTTATGTCGTTAATTAACTTTTTTTTTTCTTCTATCTAGAATCTAGATGCCTTTAAATTTATTTTGTTAGTGTGTCTAATATTAGTGCTTGTGTTGGTGTATCTTCTTATGTAGTTTGGATGATGAAATTGAATGGAATCATGCGATCACTTAAGTCTTTTGCATGTATATTATCTCACTCAAAAGAAAAAAAAATAAAAAAAGGTTTGGCTCCGATGAATAGCGCACTGATAAATTAAGTACTGAAAGTCCAATCTCACTCGACGATCATTTATTTTATTCGTTTCGAGATTCAGAATCTCTTCTGTCGTTTATGTCAGTACTTAATATTTTTTATATTTAAGGAGTAATGAATGGTGGTTACGATATCTTTAAATTTGTTAGTGCAACTTAAATAAGGAGGACGTGTTTAAATATTTGAAAAATATATATTAAAAATAGGTTTTTGGCAAAAATAAGTAATTTCTATCGGTTTGATTTGTAGAAAAAAAATAATTTTTCTGGTAATTTTTTTCTAAATTTAATAAAAAAACTATTTTTATCTTGTGATATTTTTTTCAGAAAAATGAAAAAAAAAGAAAAAGAAAAATGGTGTTTTCATTAAAAAAAAAAAACTATTTTATGAGAAATAGATTTTCATATTTTCTCATAAACCAAACACCACCTAAACAAAAATAACTAATTATGTTTCGTTTTCTTATTTACGATATATCCATTACAATTTATTCTGACATCTAAACATGATCTTAATGAGTCAATTATAATTCCCTAATAAAACAATGTTTCCTACTTTTTTCCAGCTGCAGGAGGCCATAATCTGTACAAATTCCCATCAGCAAAGAGAGATTTCCTTGCTGCTGCTGCTGCTGCTGCTGCTGCTGCTGCAGAACCTGAAAAGAATGACTATGACTGGTAACAGTTGATCAAAATACACATTCTTCTTATCTTGAGAATTAATTATTGGGTTTCTTTTTCTTATATTCCCACACCACTTTTAAATATAGATCTGTTTATAAACATACATTAATTAGCAGGTAGTTTTAGTGAATTATTACTTGAATGTGAATGTAAATGTAGATGTAAAATGGTTTGCACTTAATTTGCAGGCTCAAAACTCCTCCAGCAACCCCTCTGTTTCCATCCCTTGAAATGGACGCAAATGTTAATATTATTATTGACCCCAGCATGATGGTTGTTCACAAAGAGCTCCCCATCCTGCGCCCACTTAAACCTTCTTCAAGGGTCACTCTCTCTCTCTCTCTCTCTCTCTCTCTCTCTCTCTCATCTTCATTTTTACCATTTATGTCTTTGACTTATTATTATTATTTTTTTGGCTAAAATATAAAAAGAGGAATACTTCAGTACTCCATATAAATCTTGACCATTTATTTTTCTTAATAGATGGTTTAGATTTAATATGATTCTAGAGGTGACCTGCTATTGAAGCATAGGTACCCATTTAAAGGGTATTTTAGTCTTTGTAAAATAGTTTGGTCCACGAAACCGGTTTTATCCAACAAAGAATATTGTGACCCTCTTAAATACCTACAATAATAGTTGAATTTTAAATTACAACCAAACTGTAAATTTAAATTCAAAACAACATTTAAAAATTTATAAATCAAATTTAATTTTTTTGAATATAAAACATAAATTTAAAATAAAACTTTTTGTTCCAATTCAAAATTTCAATTTAAATCAAAAATTAAAATTTGGCTTTAAGATTAAACGTTCAATTTAGATTCAAATTTAAAAGTTTAATATAAATTTCAAAATTAAAATTTTACATTACAATACTAATTTCAAAAATTAAATTTAAATTCAATATTTTTTTTGAGATGAATACTTAATAAATTGGGTATCATCTAATTTGGTAAGTTATCAAAGTAAATAAGATATTTAATATTTAAAGGATACTGACAAATTTGGTATATACCAATTTTTTTTTCAATATTGTCATGTTAATTAATTCAAATCGGTAACCTGCTCAATAGGTTACTTCGTGTAAATCCCAACGATACCCTTTACTAATTAAGGGAGTAAATTTTAATACTTGTGGTGTATTAAAGCATTCCTCATATAAAAAATCTTTCTGTAAATATTTATTTTTTTGACTTTCAAAAATTTATATTTTGTCATCTTAAAATTTCAGAAATATTTTTCGAAGGTTACGGTGTTAACGGAGAGGGCGAAATGACCAATTGCCTATACTTGTTCTATAAAAAAAATAATAACAATTTTTTAATATATTTATGCTATTTTTAAGAGTATTTTCGGTATAAATTATAAAAAATGGACGGAATAGTGACTTAACTTGAAATTTCGAGAGTATAAAACATAGATTTTTAAAAGTCGGAAAAAAAAAGTTTAAAAAAATGAGTATTTTCTGAAGGGTTTTCTGTATCTTAAAGTTTTTTAGTTAATTAAATTGAAAATCTTATTAAATTCATGGGCGAATTTTGTGGAATTTGACGATGGCCTTAATTACTTTTTAGCAGGTAATTGCTAATAGAGTCATTAAATTTAATAAGATTATAAATTTAACTAGCTAGCTAGTGTTATCGTTTTGAATAAAGCTCGCGAGTCAATCTTTATTCTTCTTTTTTGTTTTGGCTAAATTATAAGAAGCTTACCCTTACATCCTTTTCTCAATTACTATTTTTGCTTTAAAAATTGCATCGATTATTATCCTACACTTTGTCACCATCTTAAATACACAAAAATGAATTTTTAAAAAATAGCAAATTATATTGTAAAATATAGATGCATGTAAATTTAATAAAATTGTTCAATAAACTAATAATTTTGATAGTATTAACAAAATGGAAGGTTTCTTTTATCTAAAATTTGTATTTAGTTTTTGAATTGTAAAATTAACTTCATTAAAATAAGTTGATATATAATATTGTTCCACATCTCAACATCTATTAAATTTACAATTCAAAAACTAAATACAAATTTTAGATAAAAGAAACCTTCCATTTTGTTAATACTATCAAAATTATTAGTTTATTGAACAATTTTATTAAATTTACATGCATCTATTATACTACTTATAAGTAACTTTATCTATAAACATTTTTTAACAACATTTTTATAGCTAAATTCACCAATCATCTTAAATAACCAGATCTATTTAAGATAATGGTAAAGTGCATAACCTTGGTAATTGAGACAGATGCTAAAGTGTGAGAAGTTTTTTATTTATAATTTAGCTTCTTTCTTCTTTTTTTCTGTTTTTTTTTTTTTTTGAGGTAATGAATCAATAGCTTTGAACTCTTTCCAAAACTCAAATAAACCCTAATTTTGCATGCATGCATGCATGCAGTTTTCCAGCAAGTCAGAGGCAGCCAGAACAGTCCCAAGGCCAAGCTCTCCAACCTCCAAATCCTCCAAATCTTCCACACCTTCTTCTTCTTCTTCTTCCAAATCCACAACACCAAAAGCCAGACTGCCCAACTCTCAGCCGCCACCACCACCACCACCAGCAGCTGCAGTGGCAAAGACAACCCTCAAACAAGAACTCAACCTACCTCTCAAGTCCAGCAGTACAACACCAAAAAAACCTACCATTCCAAAGATCAGGCCAAACTCCAACTCCAACATGAACCCTAGAAGCAGCTACAGAGTTGTTGCTGCTGCGGCGCCGAAGACCAAAGGTTCCGATAACGCGGCGCCGGCGCCAGTATTGATCTCGACAACGAATGTTGCTCCGACGACGAAAGCTCATTTCGCGCCGAGCGCGGTGAGGGGGAGGAGGATCGATGTTCGACCGGATAATAGCACGAATAAGAGCGCTAGTACTCCGTCGACGGCGGCGCAAAAGGAGTGTGTGGGAGTGGAGAAGGTGAGGAGTGGAAGGAGAGAGAGAGAGGTGGAGAGGAGGAGGAGCAAAGAGCAAGGAGTGGAGCTCAAGGGAAGGAGAGTTTAGGGCTTGGGAGTTTGGTGGTGCTAAAAGCCTCACTAATTAGCAATGCATGCACTCAAGAATAGTAAGGTATGACTAAAGTGTTAGGTAAAAAAACGCGGAACTTATCTGAACTATCGACCATTTTGAGTCGGCCGCTGAACATTTTAAAATTTTAATTTTACTATTCAACTTTTTAATTAGTTTGATGATTTTGAATCAATCAACGCGCGTCATTTTGACTTTAAAATTTGAATCCGCCGTAATTTATCTTTACAGATTTAATTAGTATACTTTATGCAATTTTTGCAACTGTAAATTAATAGATTTAGCTAGTATACTTTAGGCAATTCTCGCAACTGCAAATTATTAAATTATGTAATTAGCTTAACTTTCAATGTCAATATACTACGAAAGATTGGGCAATAAAATCAAAAATTTTAAAATATTAATTTATTTTTTCAGCAAGCTAGGACCTAAATCACTCTATTTTTTAAACATAAATAAGGGATCAAACTTCTAACCTGTTGACAAATACATGTGGTACTTTACACTATAAATACATAAACTAAGTGAAATCTCATATATTATGCATGTTAACACATCAACAGTAGTAAATACAGTGAGATATACTACTGCTAAAATTTAAAGGCTAGTGTTCAATTATATTTTGCAGCTTTGTTAGTGAAACTTTTAATATGGTCCAAGTACACATATTTCCTTATCGTGCAACTTCTTTGGATTTTTATTCTAGTGATTAGAATTTTCCTTTTTATTCATTTTTAAACAACAAAAATAAGACATATTAACCCAATATTTCACAAGCTCACTTCGAAAGCACGATCTAAGAATGAAAACTAAAAGCTTTCACCAATTTAATCCAGAAGCTTGTTGCTCGAGAAAATTAAAAAAAAAAACACACACACACACATACACACACACAAACACTTATCCATGCAAATATGAAGAGAAAATCACCATTCCAATACTCAAACCATTGGAAATATTTCACAGAGCATTAAATATCACCACTCACTACAAAGAGTAAATGTCTCTAAAATACCTTTTTCTAAAAATCTGTGATCTGCTCCTAGCCCCACAAAAAAGATCAAAATATAAATTTCTTGTATTAATGTGCAAAAGGATAAGGATAAAAAGGTCACTTTACAAGGATAAATCATGTATTTCATTTGTTTCGCTGAAAATGGCTATACAAGCTATACAACAACAGCGAAAATAGAGCCCATTCCTCCACATTCAATTGCATAGAATTCAAGTTTAAAAGAGGAGGGAAATTAAAAATACAGCAGCTTAAGTATACAATTAAGCGAAACAAATGAAATACATGATTTATCCTTTGTTTCGCTGAAAATGGCTATACAAGCTATACAACAACAGCGAAAATAGAGCCCATTCCTCCACATTCAATTGCATAGAATTCAAGTTTAAAAGNAGAGCCCATTCCTCCACATTCAATTGCATAGAATTCAAGTTTAAAAGAGGAGGGAAATTAAAAATACAGCAGCTTAAGTATACAATTAAGCGAAACACAAAATGATTCTACGAATGAATACAAATTTTCCTATAATGTGAAGGAACAAGCATTCCGGATTCCGCAGGTCAGAAACAAAAAGAAACAACAGAACTTCAAAATTCCCAGCCTCATAATACACTTTTATCAGTAAAGAGGAGGCTATAAATGAATCATCAAATTAACAACATAAATCATCGCCGCCGGAATCCCCATAAAAGAACAGAGGACAAACATGTCTATCTGAAATTTCGGCTGGAAAAGAAACAAGGAAAGAGAGGCCAGAGAAAAATGATTAACATGTCGAAACACGCCATTGCATCAGCAGCAGACCAGCTGAACTCAAAATTGGTTGGAGGATCTTCTCGGACGGTAAACTGCTGGTCGTTATTATCAATTATGAAAAAGAAGGTATATAATTTCTCTCTATATAAGAGCTTGAATGCCTTGCTGTTGCATCTCGCGGAGCCTCCACACAGGGTAATATGCACCTTCCCCGAGCTCCTCAGGGTCTATTAGCTGCATCGCCCATAGATAGTATACGTTTTGAATTGTATCCTAACCAAAAGTATAGAAGAAAGATAAGATCCATGGAAACTTATCATAATCGAAATTACAGGAGAATATCGTCCCTGCGATGCCGAGACCACATAGTAGGAAATAGACTAATAACACAAATCCATGACAGGTTCATTAGGAACAACACATCGCGAATTTCAAATTTCTAGTGAAAAATAGATGGTATCGTTAATGAGTTTCAGTTTTTGGTGTGGGCAGTACAGAAGACCTCCGAAAAAGGAATATAAAAATAAAGTTATTGAAAGGCGAGAGACTTCATCTTAAAGCAAAATCCTTCTTATTTTTCCTGATCAGCATTACTAGTATTCCATTGAAGGTACAAGAACATCAAACCAAAACTATTATTTTACCTGTCCTCCATCTGTTATATTTCCTTCTCTATCGCGTACACAGTAGATCTGCTGTGTTTGAAACTACAAAAAAGAAATTAAAGATAGAGGCGGCAATTATGTGAGGAACAAGTATTATGGCCGTAAAAGCAGATGAAGAAGAACAAAAGGTAAAGAAATTCAATTGTCCTAGTAGAATTCTTACAGATAAGATAATTATAGGTGAAGATCCCATCATTTTAGTCTCTCTAACGTCAACCTCTGAAATATGAAGAATCTGCAACATCAAACAAAAGGCAGTTAAAAACAGGCTTTTTACAAAAAGAAAAATTCCAAGTAGAAAACATTTTGGGAACAGCAGAATAAGCATCTGAAAAACCAATTAGCAATTGATTGTTACATAAGTCAACAGATTTTTCTGATTGATATTATTGTGAAAAAGTAAAAAAAAAAAAATGTTGAATCAGTGCAGATTGCAGATATGAGTCGCAGAAAATATTCAGACAGTTAAATGCCATTAAACAGATAATTAGTTCAACAACAATAATTGCGGCAAATACATGAATGATCTGCTTGCATCAATATCATGTATAAATACACATTAAAGGGTTCGCACAAAAGTATCTGAAGAAAAAGGTAATTATACTCAAGATGGATTCCCAGTGTTTAATGTATTCACAAAACTTTCCAGCTAACGAGATTTAGTAATACAACTAAGTGACTGAGGATAGTAATTTAGGCCAACAAAATGGTTAAGCCGGCATTTCCAAGAAAGAGAAGGCATAGAGAAAGTAGAAATAATATAACCGTTCATACTTTATTATCATAAAAGATGCCTTGAGCTTGATAAGCAGTCCGCTCCCCTTTACACCTTTCAATCACTTCACGTGTACAATACTTTTTCAATGTCTCTATATCAGCCTGCATATCACAACAATCCATTTCTTGGCATTATAGTACGATCTGAGGCAAGATATACTTGCATAAAAAAACAAAATATTTAGAAAAAAAATCCCAAAGGGAAGTAGATAACAAATAACAATCGATACCTTGACATACGAAGTCAAAACAGGCCTGATCATTTCCTGGACTTCAGCAACAAAATCTGGCAGAGAAAAAGACCTTTGCCAGACATATTTCCAACAAAAATCAGATAATTAGTTATTATAAGAAGGTTACATGATGACAAAACTGTTTTGACTTACGGGTCCCGACGGCGGATCTCCTTGAAAGATAGAGCAGTTGCGGTTTCTCCAAAAACAGTTTCATTCAAACTGCAAATAACTGTGTTAATCAATTTGGACATCAAATCTAAATAAAAGAGAACAGGAAAATCTTAAATATGTTAGAAGAGGCACTAGCACAATTAAACAAGTTTCTGTAAGTGAGAATAGCCAAACTTAACATGTTTGACTAGTGACTATTAAAGGTTTACAGTATGTTTTTGCACAATCAGAAGTAAAATCCATTTGAAAAATTAAAAGTTTTGGAGCTTTGTATGAATCGGATAGGAGGCGGAAAATATTTCCTCTCTCCTAAAGAAAATGTAGTTTGATAACAGAATATGCATATGATGAAGTGATAACTAGCTTTCACAGTTAGAAAATAAAGTTAGCTAAGATTTCAACTGAAAATGACAAGGATCAACAGAAAGTTAAAAGCATCACATGCCAATTCATCTACTAATAAGATCAAATGAAATCAAATCTTAGTAGTTGATAGACAGAATGGAGAGTGGAGGAAGAGAGATTGTACTCCTGAATTTTGTGGACAACAGGGTTATCACTTGTTTCCCACCGCTCTCGCACGTCCTCTGCTAACTGCAATTTAAAAACTGTATGAGCGTCATAACTCCAAAAGATCTCTCACAAATCCCAATAAAGAGAGAGAGAGAGAGAGAGAGAGAAGAAGAAGAAGAAGAAGAAGAAGAAGAAGAAGAAGATAATAGAACACCACCTCCTGTCCCTTATTTACAACAGGTTGAGTGTACCCAGTCACACGCTTGAAGACTGGATGATCTTGCATCTGAAGAAAATATAGGTTATCTACTAATAAACTGTGGGCAAAAGCAGAAAGGAAGTCAAATAGGTATGCTTTAGATTACCTTCTTTTTAAATGATTCCCATTTTTCACCCAATCGTGACCTTTTTGTAGGCACAACAACTATATCAGTTCTGGTACTTGTTTCGCCTGATGCAGTAGATGCAGAAGCATACTGCATGTGTCTCTTGTTGGTTTTGTCTGAACTTAATTCATCTTTTACTATATCATATCCTTTCTTTGCTAAGGTTGACACTTTTGCTTCTTTCAACTTTTGAAATGCAGTAGATACCATTGGAGAAGCAGAAGAAAAGGTTGACTTAAATTTGCCGAATAGCGTATCATCCCCAGTTGTGTTATTGTTATTGTTATTGTTGACGGATTCTTGGGATTGATCAGCCCTTGCTCCAGTCGCATCTTTAGCACTCGAAGCTTCTGTTGAACCCAAAGCTTCTTCGTTTCCAAGTCCAAAGGTCCCTTTCACCTAACCAAAGATTTCAACCCACAAAGAACCAAAGGAAAAATAAGCGTGAACACAAAAATGTTAAGATTTATTGGGCGGGGAATAAAACGCGGTACCTCTTCTTTAGCAGCTGAGATCTTTTCTTTAACATTAGCAGAAACCTGAAAATGTAAGAAACTGAAATTTAAAATCATAGGGATAAGGTTCAAGGAACAAGCATCAGACAGAAGCTCACCAAATTAACTTAATTCCATCGTATTAAACATGCAAAAGCAGAAAGCAGCTCTTCTTACAAGCATGATGATGCTCTCTGCCTTCTTCAAGAACTAAAATAAGAACTTTCAGATTTAAATCAAAATTTCTGATGCCGTGAGGCAGCACCACTTGCTTGCTTACAGAGACATGTTTGACAATCAAGTTAATATACAACCTGTTTGGCTCAGCGATGCATTCCAACTTTGAACCACACCACACTACAGTGTGGAAAAGCCCACACGATGGAACTACTGTACACCACGTTAAATCACAGGGGCAGACCATGCCGCACTGCAAAAAGCAGCCCCCAAACGGGCTGCCTTTGCAGTGATGGACAGCACTGCACCAAAAAATGCCGGGCCAAAGGGGCCACAAACATATTTTAAAGATCTTAGATAAACACTGTTCAAACTATCTTAGATAAACATTACTCAAACCAACCTTTTTTGACGTCTCTTCAGCTTCAGTCCAAACATCGTCGACACTCTTATATAATTTCTCTGCAGTCTTCCTTGTTCTGCATTTTCCAATTTCCCAAACCGTCATATCAACTTATGGAACCATAACAGACAGAGTTTTCATCTAAAATTACCTTACTTTCAAATCTTCCTTCACCACACCAATTTTTTCATTCAGGTCCTTCACGGATTGCTGGAATTCTTGGTTACTGTCATCAACCCAAATATCTAAAAGTTAAAGTAAAATTACAGAAATATATTCACAAGAAAGGGCATCAAATGTCAAACAGTTATCGTGATAATCGACATTTGCTGAACAATAAACCTCGCTGCTCTATCAGTGAAAATTAAATTGCTCTCAAAAAGTTCCATCTATGCTATCGAGCAATTTTGCCACAGTAGATCACAAGGAGCCTCCTACTCTTAAAAGAAATAAGAGCTTCAACCAATATGACAAATGTAGCTCTTAGTGACAAAAAGAAGTTGAAATGTGGTAATGTAATTACCTTTTAGCTTCTCCTTTCAATTTCTTTGAAAACTCATTGAAAACACTTAATTGTCGATGACTCGAATTTCTATACCCAGGGACCAACTGCAAATGAACACTTGTAGCCTGTTAAATACAAAACATAATAAGATATATTTTCAATTGGAGAGTACTAAAACGATATAAATAGTTTCTAAAAATTTTACGCAGGTGTGAAGAAGAATAAATACAGACGATAAGAAATAAGCATATTCAAGATCATACTTGGTGTTTTCGTTAAGAATTCCTTATACAATTACTACAACTAATCAACTCAATAAATACCAAGATAAATGAAAATATTTATTTTGAACGTGCACCCTGTTCCGAAGTTTTCACGAGTAAAAAGCAAATGAAATCATATTTGTGAAAGGATCACATTTCAATGCATACGCTTTTGTATACACAATACACAATTGCAATGGCACATGCTATGCCAAGACCTAGCATTCACATTTGGTGTTTTATAAATACTGCAGAGGCAAAACTTAGCACCACTAATATTTGGTTTAGTAAAGCTAATATACATGGAAAAAAAAACATCGAACAACCATGCTCTCCTCGTAATTCATGCTGATTACAAATTTAACATTTATTTAATATGTGGACATCTGAAATCTTAACAAGTAACTACGTATATCTGATCACATATTCATTAAGATATTCTGAATCTTATGCATAATCATAGTTACATGGAAGACAACACTAATTCAATCTCTTAAAGCAGGTAAAAGAATCTATAATATTCTAAGAATAAGGCATTTTCTTCATGGCTACTCGCTTTTCCTATTTTTACATAACATGTAGCACTTTATTTTCGTCAATATTCATGGTAAAAATGATTTTTATCCACAATAGGTAGCTTCGACTAGTGAAAGTGTGAAAATTTTCTTCCTATTTTTGTTGTAAACTAAACAATTCCTATTTTAACCACAATATTGGACATAGAGTATCACTTTAAATAATAATAGCATAAATTCCATTAAAATTGTAATGTCATATGACTCATATCATCATATCCACATAAATATTTTAAACAATAATCTCCTACCAAGTTATTCAGAATGGATTAAGTCATTAAGCACAAAATAGAAGCTTTCACCACCCTCAACTTCTTTGTAGTAGTTTTCTTCTCTATATACCTCATAACATCAACCATGGCTTCATATGTACAAACTAAAAGCAATAGTATTCCCATAAATCCCGAAACCTATCAACTACGATAAACTCAGCAAAGCTCAAGCTAAAAAGCTCTACTTTGCCTTTTTCGATTACAAATTAATGAAAGAAGAAACAAGTAAATAAGATCTTTTACTAGCCCCAGCTTGCATGAAGTAGTTTACTTCTCTATATACCCTACAACATCAACCATGGCTTCATGTGTACAACTAAAAGCAATAGTATTCGAACAAATTCCTAAACCTATCAACTACCATAAACTCCGCAACGCTCAAGCCTAAAAATCCGTCCTTTGCATCTTATGCTTCACAAATTCCCGAAAAAGCTTACCAATCTGAGGCCGCGCTGCGTCGAGGAGCACCTCAAAGCCCTAAACAGCGTCGAGGTCGCCATTTTCGGAGCTCTACGTCGAGCAACAGCACAGCGCGACGGATTCCGGCCCGAAGATGAAAGCCCTAAACAACGGCGTCAAGGTCACACGCCACGACGACTCCGACGCGGCGCTGAGGTGGGTTGGGTCGGCGGAGAGAAGCGGCGATGGAGGGGCGGCGCCGGCGACGACGACGGTGGCGGAGGCGGAGGTGCGTGGAGAGGGGAGAGGAGGGGTTTTGGGTGGGGAGGGGCCGCGTTCGGGTTCGAAGAGAAACCCTATAAATGGGCTTGAGAACGTGCCCCTCTTCTCCAATATATCTTGGACAGGGGGTTTTGGGTATTTGTTCAATTATTACAATAAAAAAAAAAAAACTTTAAATACCACTACTGTATTTTCGTATTTTTTATTTTAGTATTCTTTAATTTAAAATGTATCAATTTAATACCATATAGTTTTATTTTTCTCTTTCTATTATCTCATTCACTATTTTTTTCATTAAATCAGTGAGAAAGTTAAAACTAAAAAGTACTAAAGTGAATATTCGATAAACCTAGGTGCGATATCTGAAATTTTTTATATATAATTTAACAAAATATTAACAGATTAGCTGACGAAAAGAAAAAAATAAAACCACAAAGTACTAAATTGATACACTTTAAACCACAAGATACTATAGCAAGAAAGTGTAATACCACAAGGGTGGTATTTGAAATTTATCCTAAAATTAAAAAACAATACTATACACAGCCACACTCAAATAATCTTATGATTTATAATCTATAATCTATAATCTATAAATTTATAAATCTATAATTTATAAATATATGTTAATCCTCAATCTCTTATACACATCTATTTTTATAATGTATAATAATAACTATATATTAATCCTCAATCTCTTATACACAGTTACACACAGCGAAACACTCTTCTTAAATAATAAAAGTTATTATTTATATTCAGTTTATAATCTTATCTTATATATACTGAACATATTTCTTAAAACTTATTATTATAAAATTAAAATTTTATTTAATAATTAATCTAACCATATAAAAAACCTTTATATGAAGAATTATAGTGATTTAAATTTGTATAATAATGATATTTTAGGATTGTGGTGTATAAAATATATTTATACACCCGTTTTATATTTCTCCCCAGATGTAATCTAAACTATATAAAAATTTAAAAAACATATATATAAATTTGTTACAATGGGTATTTAGGAATGTGGTGTCTAATATTCTTATACAAACGGTTCATGGAACCATTTCTTCTCTTTTCACCATCTTCTTCTAGTTATTTTGTTAATTTATTTGGATTAAATCTTTTATCTATAGACAAATTTTTTAAATTATTAGTTTAATTACTAATAATTATTAGCCATTTACTTATATATATCATAGTTAATTAGTTAATCGCTAATAAGCTCTTTCAAAAATTTATATTATACATGTACCATTTTAAATTATTTTTATTTAAAATAATTTAATTAATTATCTAACTAATAGAATTATATAAAATATCAAAAAATCAATTAAATTTTATTATTAAAATATTTAATATCTGTGGCATCGTGCGGGTTCTTAGCTAGTATATTATAATAAGATTATTTTTTAATAAATTTTTACTACAGCATATATATCAATGTCCTGAATTAGATTCTAGTTTTTGGGCCTCACTACCTTATTTTTAATTTTCGCTATATAGTTACATTTTTTATTTGCATTTGAAAAATACTTGTTTTGGGACTAAACTGGTATGAAAAATCAGTTGTCTCATTTTTACTTCTGACCATAGTGAGAGTCTCAGGCTCAAATAGAAGCTTTAATTTAGTGTTTCCACCTCTAAGATAGGAAGAATCTATAAGTGTTTAATAAGTACTTACTCACAAAACAATCTAAGAGCATTGTATCCCACAACAGTGATTTGAAATTTTGTCCCGATAAACTGCAAAGGAAAATGCTTCGAGCAAACACAAAGTTTTGTTGTTATTTACATACACTAGTTCTTTCTGATTATTACAATTATCATTCTACTCTCGTATTAAGCTTTAACCCCATAAAGTTACATAAAAATCTTGAATTAAGGTTGTGTTATTAAGTAAAATTTAAGTTGAGGAACTGATATTAAAGGATGGAAAGTGAAGAACTTTGAATTCACCATATACCAAAGTATGAAGTGTGAGAGAAGATTATTGTTGTGTCACTATGCATTGACCGGCTTTCTGCTCTCTCTTTCCTCCTTTTTGTTCTATCTTTACATGACTCTCTCAATTATTACAAAAGACAAAGAACAAGCGCGTGCGCGTACACGCGCACGCACACAAAAAAAAAACACCATCCTAGATGGGGTTACAATCAGTGAAATCCGGGACTTCCAACTCTCAAATACCAGTTCTGTGATGAACCCTCAAATCCCAGTTCTATGATGACATTTGATCTAGTAAACCCCTTTTTTCCACCAATTGCCCCAAAATACGATCAATTACAACAAAATGGATCGACATTTTGAGGAATCGGTCAACTCGAACTGATCGGATTAGTTATTGGTTTCCCGCGGCCAAAGGTGAATCCCCGGGTGCCATCAGGCATTCGGGGCCCAGGAGGCTGCTTTGTCGCCGCCGTCGGGTGCTCGGGGTGCATTGGATGGGTCAAAGGAGGGGTCCCGACAGCATGGCCGATGTTACGGTTTGTGGAGTAGTGGTGGTGCTGTCCCTTCCCTCGACACTTCCCTCCTCGGTCCTGCCCCCTCCCTCGCCTCGTTCCACCTTCTTTGTCAACAAAATTCTCCTCATCCTGTTAATACCATCCTTAGTCTTCCAAACTCTTAAAATCTTAGGCTAGAGTAAATAATGATTCAGATCCAGCGAAGGGCAAAAAAACAAGAACAATTGTTACTAAAGTTGGATTTGTTACAACTAAGACACTGAACTTCCCCTGTAGATTCAATCGGGTCACTTCAAACTCCGTTTGATTTCCCTAACAGAGGGATGATATAGCAGCTCACTTTAGTAGCCATGTCATCTTCAAGAAATGATGCTGCGGCTGAATTATTCATCTCCATGAAGGCAAGAAATGGCGTGCCAGCTATTTCAGCTATCACATCATCCATTAAACAGCCATCTTTCAGCTATCACATCATCTTACAAGTCAAACGGAGTTTGACGAAGTTTGATGAGTAACAAAATTGAACAGAAACTTCAAACTCAATGTCTTAAATTGCAACACAAAGTTGTAAGACCAAAGTGAAACTTTAAATCTCTGTGATCGATGGTGTAATTTGCCGTGGAGGAATAACTACACTACATATTTAAAAAAAAGGAGCTCAAAGATGGGAGTAAGCTTTCAATGTAGTCCTGGCTAACAGAAATTAGGTCAATAAAGGATCAAGGAGAGATACATGATGCTCAAAATGTGCTTCATCGTCTGCTTGTTTCTCTTTTGGTTGGTTAATTGTGTTAATAAAATCTCCATCTCTCGCACCATCACCTTCATGTCCATCTTTTCTTCCTCGTCCTGTTCCATGTTTCTAATTGGAAAACCAAAAAGTTTTTTGTGTTAGGATTCATTTGAAATCATCTGAACTATTAGAATATTATGCGAGGGTCTATTCTAGATATTCAGCGAATTCCACTGATTAAGAATGATATTCTGGGCAAGCAGTGTAGAATATTTGATAGTAGATAGGATTAGAAAAACAGATTTCATTTTCAGCAATGAAGGTACTTTTCTAATGAACCAAATCATTAACCAAGAAGGCCTGAATCATTTTTATGTATAAGTAAACGTTCACAAAAGACAAAGAGCTTCTGGGAAGTGACATTCACAACCCAGTAACAATCTGATTATCAACCACCAAAATTAGTACAAAATAGCATAAGATAGGTTGAATATAGTGTTAAACAGTTCCAGAGCATCAAAAGGGAATTTAACTATAGGCCTCCAATCAATATTAACATACTATCCTAAGCCACAATGTCCAGTAACAAACTGTACATAAATAATTTACCTGTTAGCTTCTTAGAAGATGACAAGTAGAGTGTCCACAACACTATTCCATAATAGTACTAAAGCTGATTAGTAGTAAATGACAGGGAAAATGCATGACTAAAAGTGTACAGTAGTTCAGAATAAACAGAGGATACAACGTCGTGAAAGTACCATGCAATCAAGCAGCGGACGAACTCTTAGTCCATTCCGCCAGTTCGTCTCACCATTAAGCTTGTTAACCTATCCGCTCAGAAAAGAAGAAAAAAGAGTCATCAGGTAAAGTAGGTAATTCCTAAGTAATGGAAAGCGAAGTTTAAATAACAAGTTCAAGCGTACTGCTATTTTGGCATCTTCAACAGTCTCATACTCCACAAATGCGTGCACCTATATGTAGAGAAAGAAGATAAGTGACATTTAAATGTTATTACCTCAAAGAAAATCTGAAAAGAATTCTCATTACAATAAGTTACCTCATTATAAAGTAACGCATGTTAAGGAGATATACAAAGAAATAACTCTCAAATTCAGCAAACTTCTTCACGCAAATTTAGGAAAGAAACTTTGCGATTGGACATCTAAAATAGCTATAAACTATTTGTCAGAGTTCCTTTTTAATTGCTAGAGTTATTTTTGAATAATGAATTTAAGAGTTTAGAACATGGAAAACCAACTTTTTTGAAATTCAACGGTCTATGAATCAAATTTCACCTTGTAACTTATTAACTCTATATAAAAACAATAATTAAAAAATAACACTCTCTAGCTAAAAACAAGGTAGAATAACCTCGCATCTATAATAAGCGCATTGAATTGAACAGTACCTTGTTACAAAGTACCATATCATTCTTTGATGACCTATTTACTGCAGCAGTTGTACCATCCGAGTTTTGTGGATAACAAGTACGAATCGATTTCACACTACAAAAAACATATCCTTCGCTTATAAAGTGCCTATATTGATATACGTAACTTTTAATTTGAACATAAAACTTCATACCTCCCAACAGCTGAGAACACTCTCATAAGGTTTTGGTAACAATGATTTTCCGGTAAATTTTCAGCAAAGATGATACGCGACTAAAAGAAAAAAAAAAAAAACAAAGAAAATAGAAAATTAATATTGGCTTGAATAGGTAAAGTAATAATTCCCTTAAAATCAAAACCTGATAAGATGTTAACCTGCACTTCTTCAAGATCTGCCTCAGTGAAAGGTTTTTTGCGTCTAACTTTCTTTCCATCATCACTGACATGCTTTAAGTAAACAGACATGAAAATCAGAAACACACGTGAAAAAGATATGGTTACTTATGCATTTGTCGATGCCACTTGGGTGTATTAAACAACAGTCAATTTTTAGCAGATCATTGAGCATCGTGCATATTACTACAGAAGGGTAAAAGAACATTATGCAGAAAATAAAAGCTTACCAGTTGTGTTGATGTACTTAAAGCAGCAGCAAGCAAAGAATTATCGTGGACCAAGGCCCTAATCTTCTTAAACGATGCAACTACTGATATAGGTACTGCACCAGGAGAAGGGGAGTCATAATCGAGTGTTATACACAAGAAAGAAGCACACTTCAAGCTCTTGGTACAACTAAAGAAAATCAATGAAAGAGAGAGCTTCCACTTATTATTATATAGAAAATAACATACTAGATTACATTATTGACAAATAGAATAAAACAATAAAATCACAATCACTGTTCAAATTTTGGATATCTTTACTGGAGAAAGTAGATTACCAAATCCCTCAGGATCTTTACTGATGAACCTCATCAAAATTTCGGTTGTAGCCAAATTTGCATCACTGAAGTAATATTCTACCTGTGATATATCAAATGAAACTTTTAGAGACTTTTAGAAATATGGGATACTGGAGTAAGCAACAGATGACAAAGAAATATCAAACAGACATTTTGATAGAGAACTGTACGTATTACATATGTATGCTGGCAAAATGTTCAAGAACTAATAGTTCCTACTTTGGTAATTACCTTTTACTCTAAAATTTCAAGTGCTAAAATGTAATTTACTAAACCGTAAAGCTAGCATAGAGGTGTACAATTAAATAAATAAGATAATCATAGAAACTGTCAGCAACATAGAAAATCAGGTTAATTAGAAATGAGACATAGTTCTCTTTTGGTTAACCTTTTTCAAGAGCTGATGAGAGCTATGTGCAACGTCATATCTTGAACATTCTTGGCTTGACTTATTAGAGGTCACTTCATCAGAACCCATATAATATTAATATTAATACAAATATATATAATTAATTCTTTTGCAATAGCTTTTGTAAAATAAATAGGCGATTTATGGCATCCTATTCATTTTCCTAACAAAAAGATACTCCTAAAACTAATGAAACAAGATCAGTTAATTATTTCCTTCACTAACAAAGAAAAGCATAATGCCAGTGTTATCAGTTGTATTATAGCACTACTCAATAATACAAAGCAATTCACACTTCTCTTTTAGCACCATCTTATATTGGTAATCGGTGAAAGAGGTAATATACACTAGAGTGAAACATTTCTCCCTCAAGAAGCACGTAAAAGGCATCAACTCTAATTTAAGAATCCAGCAAACATTTATAAAAGGCATTGACTCTAATTTAATATACCCAACACAAAGAAACCATTCTACGAAGATGAATGTCATAGAACTCGCTAAAAAGTTGTAAACTAAAAGAAAGTAATGAATTATATATCTCTACAGAAATGGGTGTTACAAAACAAGATTTAACAGCTTCTTGTTATAAGCAACATTGGAGATACCAACTATCTGAAGTGTATCAACTACCAACACAACAATTCAAAGAGAACAATGCATAAAAAAAAAAAGAAAATTAAAAAAAGTTAGTATATAATGTGAAAGAAAAGAAACCACTCATCAAGATCATATTATCAAGATCAAACAAATATAATACTCATAAAAATTCACCTACCATCTTAAGAGAGAGAGAGAGAGAGAGAGAGAGAGAGAGAGAGAGAGAGAGAGAGGAGAAATGCATATACCGTGGTCCATGAATTACAGTAAAAGTGAACAACATGCTCAAGTAGATAACAAATTAAACACCAAAGCATCTCTAATTAGTACTCTAATCTACAAAAACGACGAGAAATATGTATGGAAAGATAAAATTACATCACCTGTTTCTTGATCTTTCGGATCACCGCCTCCGGGAGCCCTTCCTCGGGGGGCGGAGCGGTGCTCGGCTCCGCCGCCACACGGGCGGCGACCTCGAACTCCTCATCGTAGTACTCGAACGCCCCGTGGTTCGGAACCGGAACAAGAATCGCACGCCCCAGTGGCGGCGCCGCCACCGGAAAAGCTTGGATCGCGGCCGCATGCGGCGGCGCCAGAGGCAGCTCGAGGGCGCGGTGGATCTTGGCGGCGCGGTGGCGCGGCGCCGCGGCGGCGGCGGCGGCGGCGGAGCGGGGGACGAACGCCGGCGCGGCGGCGTTGAGGCGGCTGGTGGAGGCGTTCAGGGGCGCTCGAGAGAGCGTCGCCGCGGCGCCGCGATCGTCGTGGACCTCTTGGGTCTCCTCGGCCATGGCTAGGGTTTCCCTACATCGGAGACGAGGAGAGCGAAGTGGAGTGATTCGCTTACGACAAGAAGAACGAGGGTCGAAATGCAAATGCGGAGAGGATGCGTAACGGGGATGGCGGTTATAAGGAGAGGCGGGTAGTTGTATAAAATCACGATCATGCCACTGTAAAGTGTGAGCCCGCACCACGTGGCAATATTTTATCGGACAAAGTTTTCACTTTACTAGGCCCACGTGGACGTCACTCATTGGACGGAAACTCTCTCTCAAATCTAATTTTTATAAAGTGGATTTTAACTTTGATTCCACTGTAATTTTCAATAATAATTTTTTTTTAAAAAAAATAAATTTTATCATCTAAATTATCAATTTATTACAATTAATTATCAGGCATCAACTTTCCATCAGGCCTTTGAAATTTTAATTACCGTTACAATGTGGCTGCCACGTTGCATAATTGTTTTTTTAGAAGGTTTTTTTAATCATAATTTAACATTTAAAGTACTCATGGAATCATATAAATTTATATTATTGAGCTTTTATGCTTTTAAAAGCTTTTAAAAGCACATGAATATCTGTATTTATAATTTTTTAGCCATCAAATCGTTTCAAGATTGGTGCAGTACTAATAAAAAGAATTTAATGGAATACGCCGTTAATAATGATGCATGAATCTTGAGGCGATCCGACAGCTAAAAAGTGACAAACACAAATATTTTCGTGCTTTTAAAAATACAGTAGCTCAACTCTAATCTTATAAGTTAATGCATAATGTAGTTAAAATTTAGGTAGTGATAGCAAAATTTTAGCCGATGAAATGTAATTGTTTGTTGTAACTTTTTTTTTTTTTTTAAGGGAAAACACGCCCTGAGGCAAATTTTATTTAATTAATCAGTGGATACAGACTGAGAAAATTCATCTGCTAATTTTATTTAATTTATAAGTTTGTTGTAACTTATAGATAAACATTTGTAGAAGATGGTTTATTACTCCTAATAAATTAATTGTTCTTTTGTTTGATTATTATTATGATGAACATTAAGGGAGCTTCTATTTTTAACATTGATGTGAATTTTAGTTTGTTTAATTTTTTTTTTTTAGGCTAAACCCAAATTCTACAATTATCTATAGCTTTGCATACATAGTTGCACCTTATTGCTAATTACAATCTTTTTCCTCAAACTCTAACTTGAATTTCATTTTAGTCTATACTCTTTGTGCTTTTCACCATGAATTTCTTATAATTTAGTGTTCACTTAACAAGTTTTTTTCACAACAAAAATTTAATTGAAGTTACTAATAAAGGTTATAAATTCAATTACAAAAATTAAAGCTTGGAGATTAAAAATAAATAATTGGATAAAGGATGGTGAATATATAATGGTGCATTTAACCCTCTTCTATAAAGTGCTCACATATTCTACTTTATTAGCAAAAGGATTGTTTGGTTTCTAGAAAAAGCATTAAAAAAAAAAGTTTTTTGAGAAACATATTTTTCATGAAAAAATCTCTTTTGAATCCATGTAACAATAGTTTTGTTGAAAAAAAAATTATTAGATTTTATGGAAAACTGATAATTTCATTTTCCAAAAATTTTTGAAAAACAAAAAATGTAATATTGAAATCTGGAAAAAATAATTAAAAAAAATCTAGTTTTCTTTAAGACTAAATGGACAGAAAACTATAAAAAATAATTTTTGTCAAACAAAATTCATACATTTCAAGGAGCCAAACAACTCCTAAGTTATTTTAAACTAGTATTAAAATTAACACCAAATACAATTCTAATAATCTCACAAAAATCTTTATAATTTGAGTGTGGAAACTTTATTAGAAATTAAGATCGTACATTCTGTCATGATTTCGATTTCTATACCTGATTTATAGGCGGCGATTTTTGCTCGCGGTTCGTCCTCGTTCGTAATTTGCAAGTGAGCAGGACGTTTCGAGTTTAATTCCCTCATCCCCGGAGATGGAGCCGTCACAAAAAATTAAATTAGGGTTAGACCGGGACTCCCGTATATTACATATTTATATATAACTTGATGTAAGAATGTTAAATTACATCCGTTCATCAAGAACGTGTCCAAATACATCCTAACCATTCGATCTACCGTACTTTTATGGATCGACTTAAATAGTCCGATTGTATCTTTATAGATCGCCTTGAATAAATCATGTGGGACACATCCAATACTAAGGTTATAAAAAATGATATGAGTTCAGACAGCCTACTGAACTTATAAATTGAGCACTTATGCTTTTAAAAGTACAGAAGCATTTGTATTTGTAATTTTTTATCCGTCGAATCGCCGCAAGATCCATGCAGTATTATTAATGGTGTGTTCCATCAAATCCTCTTTTACTAATGCTGAACAAATCTCGAGGCAATCCAACGGTTAAAAAATAGCAAGTTGAGCTTCTATACTTTAAAGCAGAGGAGCTTTACTCTCTCTCTATGACTATATATATATATATATATAGTATTCAAATTTGGGTCCAATTTTTTGCAATTTAACCTATCAAAAACACATTTAAATTGAATTTTCAGGAGAAGAAAGACAAGGTTGAAAAAGGTTAAAAAAAATTCATGCAACTTATATAAAATTAATATTTCTGGTTCAAGCAAATCCCAAATCTCTTCTCATTATATACTTGCTTTAATCATTTTATTAATGTCCTGGGACAACTCATAATAGCTGAGGCTTATAGTAGTGGAGAGTCACAAAAGATGCACACCTATATATATATATATATATATATATACATCCTGTTATAAATAATTAAAAATTAAATAAATAATAAAAAAATATGGACTTTTTTATATTTCTGAAAATGTATGGAAACACCCTGAACTTTTATTTTTTTATTTAGGCCCGGTTTGGATACCTCTAAAAACGTAGCATAGTTAAACTACGCTATGCCGGTAGGAAAATAATCCTATGAAGCGTTTGGAAGAAAAAAATAATAATAATAATTTTTGGAGTATAGTTATACTATATTCTAAAAAATGAAGTAAACTTACAATCCACTTTAACCAAAGGAAAAAAAAAATTCCACCATTTTGGGCTCCCAAAGATGTATCAATTTTTAAATTTTAAATTTCAACATAAAATTTTAAATTAATTTTAAAATTAAATTTTAATTTTGATTTTAAATTTCAAATTTTAAATTTTAAAAAGTTCAAATTTCAAATTTTCAGAATTCAAATTTCAAATTTTTTAAGCAAATTTCAATTTCAAATTTCAATCAAATTATCAAATCATTCCAACTGTCCAACATTCAACTTTCAAATAATTCAAATTCAAATTTCAAAATCATTTCAAATTATTCAAATCAAGTTCAATTTCTTCAAATTCAAATTTTGATTTGTAATTTTAAATTTAAATTTCGAAATTTAAATTCACATTTCAAAAATTCAAATTTCAAATGTTAAATTCACATTCAATTTCGAACTTTCAATATTCACTTTCAACATTTTAAATTTCCAAATTTCAAATTTCAAATTTCAAATTCTCAAATTTCAAAAAGTCCAAATTTCAAAATTTCAAACATTTAAAAAAGTTCAAATTCAAAATTTCAAATTTCCAAATTTATTAATTTTTAATTTTAATTTTCATTTTCAAATTTAAATTTAAAACTTAAGTTTAAATTTAAATTTAAAATTATTAATTTAATTTAAAATTTTAATTATAACATTTTTTAAATTTCAAATTTTAAAGTTTAAATGGTATACTTTAAATTTTAAAATTTAAAGTTTCAAATTTCAAATTTTAAATTTCAAATTCCAAATTCCAAATTTCAAATTTAAAACATAAAATCTAATTTAATTTTTTAATTTTTAATTTTAATTTTAATTTTATATTTTGAATTTTGAATTTTAATTTTTAAAATTTTATTTTTAAATTTTGAATTTTGAATTTTAAAATTTTAGAAATCTAATTGTTATAAATACTGTGGAATTGTATGATATGTATCCAAACAGCTTAAAAGTAAAGCTGTGGAATTTTTTTGTAGTTATAGAATTTCGTATTTCATTTAGACCAAAATCACAGAATAAAAATTTCATGGAGTTTTTTAACTATCCATCCAAACAGGGCCTTAGTGCTCCTAAACTTCTACTTTTTTTTTTATTTGAGTTTTCATGGTTAGTTCAGTAAAAAATTTATCAAATTTAATAATTTTATTAGTTATTAGTCATTAGTTAGTCTAGTTTTATTTGCTAAAAATAATTGATAATCATTCAATTTAATGGAATCACTGATGAATTTGTTAAAACTTCTACTTTTTTATTAAAATCATTTAATTCTGAAAAAAATAGAGTTGAGGCACTTATTTCAAAATGGAATATAGTTGAGGTTTCTCCATGCATTTTTACTTTTCTTTTTTTCATAATGGTTGGGAATAATAATAATAATAATAATAATTAATAATAATAATTATTATTATTATTATTATTATGATGGGTAAAACACAACACGGCCGTTTTTGTCGTTGGGTACTCTATTCCCCGGTGCAAAGTAACGTACCTCCGAATTGCCACGTGGCAGTTTCTCATTTAGTAGGTTCTCGACGCTGCCCAATGTACTCATGCCACGTGTCATTCCTTTTTTTTTTTTGTAGTAGAGAGAAAAAGGTCAAAAAAAAGAAATAGAGGAGAGGAGAAGAGAATCTATGGAGAACGAAGAGAAAGAGAGGGATTTTTTTATATATATATATTTTGTATTTAATTTAATTACTTTTTTTTTTTTTGGATCTCTTTTGGGTCTCTTTTGTGATCGATTAATTTTTCCTTTAAATAAAATTTATTTCCAAGTTTTTTTTTAATTTTTTTTTGGGAGAGTAAACGCCCTAGACCAATTCCAATTCCCCACCTCCCCCCTCAGATCTCAACATAAAACACGCACATTTCCTTCTACAATGGAGGTAAGAGCGAAAACCCATTTCTCTCTCTACAATTTGCCCTAGGTTTTGTTTCTTTTGCTCTCCAATCATGCTTTCTTTTTTGCATGATTTTTGGGATTGTAGGTAAGGTGTTTGATGTAATGCCTGACAGGGCGGCGGCAGCAGCAGTGGCAGTGGCAGTGGCGGCGCGGCTCATCGCGTGAAGTTTGATGCTGCCAGGGAGATGGAGTCGCCGCGTTTCCGTGCCATCATCCGCGCCACGAGCGGCCGGCGCAAGAAGGGCCCTGCGGACGTCAAGAGCTTCTCGCACGAGCTCAACGCCAAGGGGCCCCACCACCTCCCCATGCGCAAGCTCCGCGGCCTCAGCAGCCCCGAAGTAGCACACCCATTTATTCGCTTTTGAGACTATTCGTTCATTTCGGAATCAATTTTCTGTGCGCGTTGTTACGTCGATGTATTGTTCTTGTAGGAATTGATGAGTGTTATACGGTCGAAGTTCGACCGCTTGAAAGAAGAAGTCGATTCGGAGCTCGGCGTCTACGCAGGGGATTTGGTGGGCATGCTCGAGAAGGCCGCAGGCGTGCATCCGGAGTGGAGGGTGCCTTTGGAGGACCTCCTAGTGATAGCCCAAAAATGCGCGGAGATGTCTGCGGACGAATTTTGGGTGAAGTGCGAGGGGATCGTCCAGAATTTGGACGACCGCAGGCAAGAATCGCCGATGGGTACCCTAAAGCAAGCCCACACGCGGCTCCTTTTCATCCTCACGCGGTGCACTCGCCTGCTCCAGTTCCATAAGGAGGGGCCCTATGGCGACGACGAGCACATTCTCGGGCTCCACCAACTCAGTGACTTGGGCTTCTACCCGTTCCAGAGGGGTTCCGGCGAGCTCGACCGAAAGAATACATTGACTGCTAAGGAAGTCCAGGAGAGGCTTCTGTGGAGGAAGATTTTAGAGCATCGGCATTTGAGTTATGATTTTGCTGGTCGCCCTTTGACCCAGTCGAGCGAAAGTGTTTCGCCAGGGAGCAGGGATAGGATATCGTCATGGAAGAAGCTTCCCTCGGCAGCAGAGAAGAACCAGAAGAAGAGCCATGATTCACAGGACGAAACCCCGACAAAGGCGACCGACTCGCTCGCCCAAACAAGAAAAACAAACAAAACTAAAGTCGAAGCGCATGATATCGTGGCCGACGCCTTAGCCGGTTTGGTCGATTCTTCACTCAAGGCCGAAGCACCGATTGATTACTCTGAGGATCAACAGATTCTTGGTGACGGGACGCCAAAAATGATATGCCGGATATGCGACTTTCAGATACCGACGATTTATGCGGAAGGTCACTTCCTCATTTGCACGATTGCCGATAGATGTGATGTAAAGGGTTTGAGTATAGACCAGCGACTTCAGAGAGTTACGGAGATACTTGAAAAGATTCTTGCATCGTGCATGCCAAAAAACTTGGATAATTCAGAAGCAAGTACTGAGAGCACGAAAGCCAGTTCCTTATGTGTAACTTATGAATCGGATGGATTATCCTCTAGTCAGAATAGCTCATTGAATCTGTTGCCAGGAGAAGCAACAGAGTTCTTTCATGAAGAAGTTAGTTTCACTTGTAGTAAACTGAAAGCCTTTAGATGCCATGATGGAGGAAGTCTACTATGTGGCAGTCACACCACATTATTTATGACTAGTCAATTATATCTCTTATTTTGTGATAAAAGTACAATATAAATATTTTTCCAAAAATTATGATGGAATGGATAAACTCCAAGGGTGCATTTTGATTGGCTGGAGACACCACGTCAGCAATGTGACTGTCACATTCTAGACTTTTTCGCCATGATGAGGCATTTACTGTGAGTTATTTAATGCTTTGATTTATAGGGAACACTTGCGCTATCATCAGGAAGCATTACACCACAATCACCAGCAATGACACCGAGGACTAGTCGGACTGATTTGCTATTGAGTGGAAATAAGGCGTTTTCGGAACTCGAAAATTTTCAGCAGGTGCTTTCGAATCTATTTTTTAGTCTCTTCGAGCTATCTTAAGTTAGATCTATTGCGCATATACCCCTGATATGTAACATTGTATATATCCCTTGGAAAGATGGTAGTTGCATGCGTACTCATGCAAACCGTGCTTATTTGCTTTCATGCCCCTACCAGAATATATATACATATAAAAAACTGGTTTTTGCACTGATGCATCTGCTAGGGGCATGCACGCAAATAAATCTGGTTTTTCATCGCAAGCATGCCAAACTTTGAGGGGGTTCTATCATTTATTTACTGTGGTTTAATATTAGTAGCTATATTTTCAATGATATGTACTAGTAACGAATTGCTGACTTGCCCCATTTTGGCAGATCGATAGTCTACTCAACATTGCCCGCGGCATTGAGAGCGTCAAAACATGCAACTACAACTCATTGCAGGATTTAAATTCGTATCTTGAAGACTTGAATGCTGTTATTGACACAAGAAATGTGGACGGTCTTGCTGTCGAGACATTTGGAAGAAGGATAGAAAAACTGCTGCAGTAAGTCTCTGTGTTGGCTCCACAAAATGAGATAGTTTCATACATCCTGCTGCAGTTGTCCCTGCAAAATCTGAATTTCCATAGCCTCCTCCATGAGTTGGATGAATCCCAAAATTAAGGAGGTTTAGTAAGAAATTGCACTTATGAGGGTATATATGTAAATTCAGATTTTACAAAGGTATATTTGTAGATGCTTAATCTCGTTTCAGTATAAAATGGTGCTACATTTGGATTTAGTTCCTTCTATTACTTTTTGTCTTTCGCAGGGAGAAATTTATACACCTTTGTGGCCAAATAGATGATGGAAAGAAAGATATCTTGTTGACAATGGTAGATGAGGATGGTTCTTTGGAGAATAATACGGGAAGTAAGAACCATTTAAATGCAAAAATCAAGGATCGAACATCTATTGAAGACTTTGAAATAATAAAACCGATCAGTCGAGGGGCATTTGGACGAGTTTTTCTTGCCAAGAAAAGAGTAACAGGAGACTTTTTTGCAATAAAGGTGATTGATTATTTATTTGATTTAGTAGACATGAGCACTATATATATCTATTCTCACTTTTGTAATTTGTAAATTAATTCTTTTTTATGCTAGAACTGCTATTCTCTCTGCAGTTAATACACTTTCTTGTTTGAATGAGTTATGTAAACTTTGAGTTGTTGACTCGAACTCCTACTTCGACTCTGCATAAACTATTTATGGAAAAGTAAACTGTACCGTATGCATGTAGGCTTAATTTTTAGCTGGTACTGCTGAAGATCTGTTGTATACTTTAATCTCATCAGTTTTTAGTGCTCAGCTTGTGGCCGCAAATGGACGATCACTAATTTTATTAACTTCTTTTCTTAAGAATTAATCATTCAGAGTAAAACATATGTATGAAAAAACTAAATGCTTATGGAGTCTAACACTATAGGAGTGTTATAACAGGTTCTCAAGAAGGCTGATATGATTCGAAAGAATGCAGTGGAAAGTATTCTGGCCGAGCGAAACATTCTTATATCAGCTCGTAATCCGTTTGTGGTGAGTATTAATGCTAAAGATTGCTATTGCGACTTCATGGAATTTAGTTTAACTTCTGTTCTTGATCGACAGGTACGTTTTTTCTACTCCTTTACATGTAGGGAAAATCTGTATCTGGTCATGGAGTACTTGAACGGAGGAGATCTTTATTCCCTGTTGAGAAGTTTAGGTTGTCTGGATGAAGAAATGGCCCGCACATACATAGCTGAAATCGTAAGTTACTACTACCTGAGATATTTGTATACATATGCCCTTCGAAAACTTGACTTTTTATGTATATTTATAT
Source organism: Ananas comosus (assembly GCF_001540865.1). Classification (NCBI taxonomy): domain Eukaryota; kingdom Viridiplantae; phylum Streptophyta; class Magnoliopsida; order Poales; family Bromeliaceae; genus Ananas; species Ananas comosus. Next base: position 5,605,154 of record NC_033625.1, on the reverse strand, counting down.
TTCAGTGGCCTTCTTCTAAAAACATTTTTGATGCCAAAACCAACTTCGCCATGAACGGGATGATTACTCAATGTATAATTGTCTACTCAATGTATAAATAGGGGAATTTTGAAATATGCTGCATTTTTTAGGGGTATATATATGAAAATTCAGAGTTTACAGGGGCATATATGTGTATCGATGATCTCGCAGGTTATATATTTGTAAAAGCCCTGGAAACACAGAATCTTTGATATGTAAGAAATTTTTAAATGCAGAATCTACTCTCTTTTTTTTTTTCAGGTTCTTGCATTGGAGTATCTGCACAACATGAATGTGATTCATCGGGATTTGAAGCCAGACAATTTGCTAATTGCAAGAGATGGCCACATCAAGGTCATTATGCTGCTCCAGTTTTTCTTATCAACTATTGATGATCAGTTTTTTCGACTTCCAAAATGAAAAATGGTCAAGAGATAAAAATGTGGAAATTGAACTTTTATTTCTTTTTCAAGAACACTAACACTTCAGTCTTCTGCTATTCTGCTATGACGAGCTTAGCACTGATTTCATTATAAGTTCAATGCTGAGGCTAAGTAAGAATCCTTCTTGAAAAGTAATCCAATCAATTGAAAACCTATTGACTTCTATTTTTGGTGAATTTCTGTGGCTATCCACTTCTCTTTGCAATTTCATCCCCTTTTTTTTGTAGTAAAAATGGTCTAAGAACAGATCTCTATAGTCAAAATTTAATTGACGATAAGAAAATGACCAATTTTGCTTTTCTACATCAAGATACCTCTACATTTAAGAGAAACTGATTCGATTCTTTATAGGCATTTGTTTCCTTACACAATTTTAACTAATTGCTCACATTTTCTTCTAACATCTTTTGGTACAGTTAACAGATTTTGGGCTCTCTAAGGTTGGTCTTATCAACAGCACTGACGATTTGTCAGGTCCGGATGTGAGCAATTCCACTTCCTTCGAAGATCTGCCAACGGCTGCAACACAGCGAGCGGAAAAGAGAGAGCAGAGACGGAAACAGTCGGCTGTTGGAACTCCTGATTATTTGGCTCCAGAGATACTGTTAGGGATGCCACATGGTTTGTTGCTTGATAACTTTTCGTTATTCTCTTTAACTCAATTTATATTTAAGATCTTAAATATAACAATAATGTTCCACTGAATGAGTTATTTCACTTGTCCTTTTGGCGTCATAGGTAGGTTACAGAAAAGACCCTGCAGAGGCCCACTTGCACTCTGCCCCATAAACACAAAATTCTACATTCGAACTTTCGGTGTTTAGACTTTTAGCACTTAACCTTCTTTACGTAACATTTTTTTTGTTCAGGAATTATAAGGTTGTTTTAAGAGTTAAAATTGTGATCCAAAATATCCATCATACCGCTTTTGTGGTGGGAAAGATCATTTGTAAAGACTTTTTTGACACGAACAAAGAATGTTTAGCAACCATTTTTTATACAGACCTTAAAAATTTTACTTCTAATTTGTTGTGTACTACAGGCCCAACTGCAGATTGGTGGGCTGTGGGAATCATCCTTTTTGAATTACTCGTTGGAATTCCTCCCTTCAATGCTGAGCATCCACAGGTAAGGAACTGCACAATTTTCTTTCTGTTAATTATTATTATGATTATTATTATTAGATTAACCCTAATTATTATTATTATTATTATTATTATTATTATTATTATTATACTTTTGTCCAATGTATTCCATCTCGAGTAAAGGGTAATCATATTCTCTGTCTTAACGATGAATATTTTGTGGTTAACTATGATGCGAAAATCAAGCCAAATTAATTATAAAGAAATGTAACAGATTGAAACTGAGAGTTGCAGCAGTTGAGCGAAGAATGCGTGAAGTTAGGAGGGCCTTCTTTGACTGCAAGGCTTAGATGCCAAATTACTCATAACAACAGCTGTTCATTTTGTGCTTAAACTATGGTTCACATAAGCATTCGCTAGACACACCAGAGTTAATGCATTACGAGAGGTAACACATGGCTCGGTGATGTAGTTTCATCACTTCGTTAAGTAGGAAAGTATACAGTGGATAAATACACAAAAAAACTACAACTTGCAGTCTTGCAGAATAATCTTTTCTTTTCCGAAGGAAAATGTATACATGAATTTGTTTTTTCGGTAACCTCCATCCTGATACATCATGGTAACTTTTTTTTTCCCCACCTCTATATAATAAGGAAAACACAGGTAAGGACAATGTTTTCATTATATACCACGCAGCACATCATCTGATATATTATGCATGATAACAAACAAATGTGCAGTATCTCTTTTCATATGAACTGTAGCATTTGCTTTATCGTGGTTGTAGATATAGGTTAATGTGGAAATATTTGATGATGTTCAACCGCCACATGGCTTTCACTTGCAGAGAATTTTCGATAATATTATGAATCGTGATATATCTTGGCCACAAGTACCAGAGGAGATGAGTTGCGAAGCTCATGACTTGATTGACAAGTAAGACATCAAACTGACAAATATTTAGTTGGAGAAAGGCTGCGGTTCTTCGTGTAATTGTTTTTCTTGGCAGTGAAAAATATAACAAAAAGGGAAAAACTGTAATCAAGAGAAAAGGTTATTCGGAATTTTTGCATGTTATTATCACCTCTTAGGAAGAAACAAATGAAAATGTTAAGGCAAGATAAGCACATAAGTAGATCTGAACATAACCATATGCGAGGGTTTGTTTCTCTCTCCAAATTTTTCTAGTTTGTAATATGGAAAATGCACAAGTACCACTAGACAAGGTGAGCACATGGGGTTCATGTTGACTGTGCCAATACACCCATGCTGAGATTGCCAAAGTGCAGATGCACAAAAGGGGCTCCATACGGGTTCTGTGCCGGCTGTGTCGACTGTCGCCATATATTATCCATAGAACATATCATGCCAATGATCTGTAACTTCTTGATTTTTGCACTCTATGTATTTGTTTGTCTGGCTGTTGACTTAATAGAAAATTGCTATTTCTAATCGACTCTATCTACACCTTGTGCTTAGATTGCTAATTGAAAACCCACTCCAGAGACTGGGCGCAACTGGAGCTGGAGAGGTAAACTCATTTTCCTTTTTCTTTTTCTTTTTTTTTTCATTTGCTCCTTTTTGTTTTGCAGACAAAGTTTATGCAAATTTACTATAACCTCATACACGGTTTATTTTTAGAACAGGTCAAGGCTCATCCCTTTTTCAAAGACATCAACTGGGATATGCTTGCTCGACAAAAGGTTACATGTTGAATCTTAAACACCCTCCCTTAGTATTTATCATGTACAGCATACACCCCTCTGCCAAAAGGGGTATTTTGCAAAAGCTGTCCACCCTTTTCTTTCAATTGAGATCCGCTATTTTCGTTTCATTTGCAACTTTGGATCGAAATCTCCTTTAATAAACCAAAATGTGCCTGGAAACCATCTTGATGGTTTTATGCACTAGAAATCCCATTCAGGGAAACTTCGGGCCATCAGAAGATATTTCAGCACGAATATGCAGAAATGAGAAAAAATAGACCAAATTGCAAAATCAGAAAAAAGCAGGACTTTCTGCAAACTGGCCAGCTGAAACTCTTATTTGTATTTCTGTAGGCAGCATTTATTCCTTCAATGGAAGATGAATGCGATACGAGTTACTTTGCTTGCCGCCATCCTTGGAGTACCGCAGATGATCAAATCTGCACAGCTGCTAATGAATATGATGAATTGTGTGATAGTAGCAGTGTCAGCTGCAGCAGCAGCCCAAATAGTTGTGAACATGATGAAGATGTATACAGCCACATATTCTCTTTTATTACACTTAAATTTTAAGTTTTGACTCTCTTTGCAAATAAGTACTGTATTGTTACTGATGTTGCATTTGCAGGGAGATGAATGTCGCAGTATGGCAGATTTTGGAGCGCCGACACTTTCTGTGAAGTATTCATTCAGTAACTTCTCGTTTAAGGTCGTTGGTGCCAACTCGTATCTTTTTTGTTTTTTTTTTTTTTTTTGTTTTTTTTGCTAAATATGCTTTTTTTGCTGAAATCAATCTATGGGCCGGAGTTTCTGCAAAAATATTGTTTGAGCAAAGCTGTTTCAAAGAGCAAAATAGCTATTTTACTCTCGGCAGTAGAAGTGGCAGTTAAACTGTAGCTTCTGCTTTTGGCGCTTACAAGCTTCTATTTGTTAACCAATCGCCTAGTTTTTGGAGGCTTCTAATTCCTTGAATAGAAAAGCTTTTCTACAAGCCAAGTTAAACAAGCACTTAAGAAGTGAGTAGCAGTGATAACTATTTCCTTTCTTTATACAGAACATCTCTCAACTAGCTACCATGAACTATGAAGTGATAACAAAGTGTAACGAGGAGTCTGCAAATGCTTCTAAATCGTGAAAACCAGGATCAAGTCGGAAATAAAGACAGTTCAGTGACCAATTGATACATTACGGATGAACGGTGATATCGCTAAATAGATGCACACATGAAGGGAAAGTTGGTTTCATCCTACTTAATGTTGATAACTGGCCGTCTTACAAAAAAGATGTTGAGGTCAGTATGCTACCAAATTTCAGCTTCAATTTTCTTTTGCTTTTCCTCATTGATTTGTGCATACATTGCGCCGTGTTGATAGTTTTTAAGTGATGTTTTGTAAAGATCTATGCTAGACTATAGAAACATGTAATTCATTTTATACAAGTAAAAGCTCTCTCTCTCTCTCTCTCTCTCTCATGGTATAACCATTGTGCTTGTTCCTTTTATATAAATAATCTTTGATTATGGCTAAGTCTATAACAAAAGTTGAATCCTACTGACCTTACCTACCGCAATTGACTAAAGGCTTGATGATTGGTATCCGAAATTTTAAATTCGAAACCTACTCATTTCACATTTCTAACCGAGTCCATTTCTAATAAAACAAACAAAGCGAGCAGTGTGCTATCTTTCTCTATCCCTTCTCTAAAAAAAAGGTTGAATACCGACCAATTCTGATACAGCTAATGACTAAAGCTACTTTGGTGTTTAGATAGAATGTTCTTTTATTGTTGTTTTCTTTACTTATATTATATCACTTAACTTTGCTCTTTTATTTGCATATATCCTTTTGCAGGTTCAATGTGTTGCTACAGATGAAACTTGTAGCAAGAGGGAGCTTTGAGGCCTGTACTAGGTTTGTTCTGATGCTTACAGAAGTTTATACTGTGCTCATAGAAGTTATACTACAAGTTTTTTTTTAACACACACACACATATATATATAGCCTAATAGTGGCCCCTCAGTAATTAGCAACTTGTTTGAGCTTATCATGGTGGGCTTAAACTCATGAGCTCGAGTAAAAGAATGCTAGCATGCTAATCCTTTTATCGCTATGTATTATTAGTTGTATTATTAGATTATCAGATGTGGGATGATTGAGGTGTGACATAAATCAATTATTGGGCATTTTTACGGCGATCTAAAGGCGCTCTCTCATCAGTAGTGTCTTATGTGCACCACTTAATCCATGTAGATAATAATGTCATCCACCAATCAAACAGTGCCATTATAGCACAAATAGGCTTGCTAGAATTTTTCCTTTTTTTGTCTCTTTTTTAGTTGAAAGGACTAAAATGCTCTTGATATGATAATTTCAATGAGAATGACCCTCTTTGATAGGTGGTGACGTATCTTACATGGAATAAGCGGAACGAGTGTAATCCAAAGTTTACTTGTTTAAACGCTTAAGTTATCATAAATTGATATTTTTATATTCAATATCGTCCTTCTCATCTCGACTCCTAAAAAAAANAAAATAAAAAAAACTAAAATATTACAAGTCATGTGGGTAAATCTAATCCACAATGCACATGTGGACCACATTATATATTCTTATTCTTAATATTATTTTCGTATTACCATTTGTATAGAGCGTTTGTTGACTAAAGATTTGATATATCTTTGGAACCTGAGATCTCAAATTCGAAGATTAATTGCTTCACATATTTAGCTGAGTTCATTTCTAGAAGAATAAACGACGCTGATAGCTTACTATATTTCTCTCAAAAAAGAAAAAAAAAACAAACTATTTTTAGATTATTTCTTATCAGGTTTGATCATTTAGTAAGAATATTATCGAATTGTTTTCTTAATCTCCATCGATATTATGCACGAATAGAATATTATTAAATCGATCTTTTATTAGGTAACAAATTTGGACAAATCTCAATAAAATGCTCTTGATATGATAATTTCAATGAGAATGACCCTCTTTGATAGGTGGTGACGTATCTTACATGGAATAAGCGGAACGAGTGTAATCCAAAGTTTACTTGTTTAAACGCTTAAGTTATCATAAATTGATATTTTTATATTCAATATCGTCCTTCTCATCTCGACTCCTAAAAAAAATAAATAGTGACTAATGATATCAGCCTTTCACATATAAACAAAAAAAAAAATTTACTAGACAATGTGGTAAATGATGTTAATCTGTGGTTTTGACCATGGGTGTTTTTTTTTTTTTTTTTTTTTTTTTTTTGAAGGTTTGTTTGGCCACCCATTCTAAAACCCATTCTAGAACATAATTTATCTTATTCCCGAGAAAATGAGGGCCCGAGTCCGTTTTGCAAAATTAAGCACTTACAGGCATTAAACCCACTTTTTACTCGAGAAAAAGATAACATGCTATTCGTTTTGTTTATTATTTAGAAATGAACTCAACTAGAAATATAAAGTAATTAAGTTTCGAACTTGAAATCTCGAGTACTAACCATCAAGTTCTTAACCAATTAAATTAGATACGATCAGTAACCCTACCAGTAATTGTTAAACGGTGGTAACAACATATTCTCATTGAGCATTTTATGGAAAGACAAAAGGATACATTAATTACCCCATTTGGGAAAGTATGGTAGTAGCAATCCCATATTCAACTCATTAATAAAATTGTAATCACTTGAACAAATATTACTTTTTAAATATTTAAACATTTTGCATGATGAAAAAGAAAACAGAAAAAATGGTAGAGATAGTTCCGTGTGACGTGAGATTATTTTATTCACCATCTGCATGATTATTTGCACATTTGGACATCTTAAGTCAACTTGTCCTTCACCTAACAATTTCCTTTTTTCTCTTAAAAAAACACAATTAATTAATAAATTATTGGTGATTGATTGAGACCAAGAGATATCTTTCAAGCAAAAGCCTCCATGCAAGAGGTTTGCTGTAATGACCTTAACTTGAAGATTCAAGGATGGTGCGCCCAAAAAAAAAAAAAAAAAAAAAAAAAAAAAAAAAAAAAAAAAAAAAAAAAAAAAAAAAAAAAAAAAAAAAAAAAAAAAAAAAAAAAAAAAAAAAAAAAAAAAAAAAAAAAAAAAAAAAAAAAAAAAAAAAAAAAAAAAAAAAAAAAAAAAAAAAAAAAAAAAAAAAAAAAAAAAAAAAAAAAAAAAAAAAAAAAAAAAAAAAAAAAAAAAAAAAAAAAAAAAAAAAAAAAAAAAAAAAAAAAAAAAAAAAAAAAAAAAAAAAAAAAAAAAAAAAAAAAAAAAAAAAAAAAAAAAAAAAAAAAAAAAAAAAAAAAAAAAAAAAAAAAAAAAAAAAAAAAAAAAAAAAAAAAAAAAAAAAAAAAAAAAAAAAAAAAAAAAAAAAAAAAAAAAAAAAAAAAAAAAAAAAAAAAAAAAAAAAAAAAAAAAAAAAAAAAAAAAAAAAAAAAAAAAAAAAAAAAAAAAAAAAAAAAAAAAAAAAAAAAAAAAAAAAAAAAAAAAAAAAAAAAAAAAAAAAAAAAAAAAAAACAGAAAAAATAAAAAAAACTAAAATATTACAAGTCATGTGGGTAAATCTAATCCACAATGCACATGTGGACCACATTATATATTCTTATTCTTAATATTATTTTCGTATTACCATTTGTATAGAGCGTTTGTTGACTAAAGATTTGATATATCTTTGGAACCTGAGATCTCAAATTCGAAGATTAATTGCTTCACATATTTAGCTGAGTTCATTTCTAGAAGAATAAACGACGCTGATAGCTTACTATATTTCTCTCAAAAAAGAAAAAAAAAACAAACTATTTTTAGATTATTTCTTATCAGGTTTGATCATTTAGTAAGAATATTATCGAATTGTTTTCTTAATCTCCATCGATATTATGCACGAATAGAATATTATTAAATCGATCTTTTATTAGGTAACAAATTTGGACAAATCTCAATAAAATGCTCTTGATTAAATCCAAATAGATTTTCTACCTTACCAATTTCAACCATCAAAAAATTATTTTCCAAACTGGTCCATGGACCAGGTCCTAGCAATAATTTCTCAAAATGGAGGACAATAACTTTTACCTGTTAAGATAAAGTGACCATGGTTGGTGGTTTGAGTGGTTCTTTAATTCTATTGCATGTGGCGTATATATTGTTATTTTGATCATGTAGTAAAGCTTCGTTTGGTTCGAGAATTACTAAGAACTAGTTATATCGGGGATAGGTACAAATATGAATTTTTGTAAGAATAAGAATATTTTTTTGTTTGGATGAAAATGCGAGTATAAGCTGGAACTAGAAAAATTGTGTTTGGATGGTTATTGGGAATAAGAGGAATAGTTGTTAGTTATAAATAGAAAATAATGATATTACCCCTATAATTGAATTTAAATTTTTAAATTTTAAACTTATAATTTTAAATTGAAAATTGAAAATTTTAACTTTTAAATTTTAAAATTTGAAATTAAAATTTAAAATTTTAATTTTCAAAATTTTAATTTTAAATATCAAATTTTAAATTTAAGACATTTAAATTTCAAAGATAGAAAATAGCAAATTTAAAATTTAAAAACTAAAAATATCAAATTTTAAATTTTAAATTTAAAATTTATAATTTTTAAATTATAAATTTAAATTTTAAAAATTATAAATTTTAAAAATTTAAATTTAAATTTAAAATAAAAATCTCTCTCTCTCTCTCTACCTAGGGGGTGGGAACAACTTGTTTCCCACCCCTTGTTCCCCACCCCTGGGTGGGAACAACTTGTTCCGACCCAACCTGGTACAAGGAGGCCTTGTACCAGGTTGGGTGGGAACGTGGGAACAACTTGTTCCCACCCCTTGTGGGTGGGAACAAGTTGTGTTCCCACCCCAAAAAAATTTGTTTGGGTATAAAGAGGGGGATAACCCCCTTATCCCCCCTTTATACCCGATCCAAACGGTACCTTTTAAAGAACACACAATATATGTAACTAATTAACTAGCGTAGAATGTTATTGTTTCGTTTGTTTTTTTAGATTGGATAAAAATTTAAAGTAATTTGGTTTCAAATTTGAGATTTCAAATGACAACCATCAAGTTTTAGTAAATTGCGCTAGATATGATCGGTAAAAAAAATTAATATTGTTAAAAGTTAAAACTAGTTTTGATATTGCTAAAGCAAATACAGATATCTAGCCATGATTAGATTTTTTTATTTTTTTATTTTTTTGCCTCTGGTAATATTGAAAAGGTAAAAAAACATACAAAATTTATCAGAACTATAGAATATTTTAAATTTGTTACCCAGTCTTTCAAAATTCTCATTTTACTAGCCAACTTTTCAATTTATTTGATTTGAATGAGACGATAGTATTTTGACTTTAAAATTTAAACTAATTACTTACTTTAATGAATTTATAGTTACGAGAATTACATGAATGACAGTAACTATACTTCTAAAGATAAGCGACAATATTAAAATTTTAAAGTCAAAATACTATCGTCTCATTCAAATCAAATAAATTGAAAANAAATTTATCAGAACTATAGATGACTCGTAACTGAATTTATAGTTACGAGAATTACATGAATGACAGTAACTATACTTCTAAAGATAAGCGACAATATTAAAATTTTAAAATCGAAGTATCGTTAACTGATTCAAATAAAAAAATAATTTATAGTTTAGATAAATTCTGTACATTTCTACCTGTCAAAAATAACTTTGGCAATATCAACACCCAATAAATAAAGTAGATGGGATAAAATACAAAAGCCATCTAAATTTAACTTAATTTTAGATGGCCATCTTAAAAAAAAATTGCTATTTCAATATCAAATTTCTAAAATCAAACAAAAACTAATCCATCCATACTTATATTCCATCTTTCTGCACCACAAGCCTATCAATCTAATTAAGCTGGTGTTTCTCGATTTGAATCATAGTTGGAAAGATTTTTGGTAAGAGTATCAAAAGTGTAAATGTGAAAACTTATTTTGCGCTCATTTTCTATCTGATTGATTTTTTCGGCGACATCATATCACAACTTGTTCAAAACCATCTTCAATTTAAGACGTTCTGAGTTTGTTTTCTGTCTATTGTCTATCTCTTCTGTCAATCTACGCACCAACGCTGACATATGCACAAAAAATTTTAAAAATAAAATTTAGAAAACATGTTAATTATTATTAAATATCTTAAAAGATTAGATAAGTTTACTGAAATAGTAGACACTGAGGGGGCAATTCCCCACATGAATATGAATAATCATAGTGGGAATTAGTGGCCCCACTTCTCTCCACCATGATGTTGATAGTAATAATAATAATAATAACCATTAAAAAAAGAGAAAATTGTAAAGAAATTGATGCATCATCTCCATCACATAAAAATAATTAAAGTTCATAAATAAAAGAGCAAGAACAATATTAAAGAGGCATAGTTTCTATATTTTTTAGTCTAAATATTTATATTAGACCCTATCTTGCCAATTTTTTTATACTAAAAATTTTATTTTTTAAAATTTTAAAATAAACAGGTGAAAAATTTACGCATCGAAAAGGAGAGTATAAATTTTATATTCTCTCATCGTAGACGGAAAAGTGTAAAATTTATCTTTTTTTTTCAAGATGTAATGATAGCATTGTTAAACAACAAAAATCCAACATCAAATTCTTTTTAATATGCAATGGTAGGCCCAAATACAATAAAAAGAAAAAAAAAAAAAAGTATACTCATAGATAACAAGATTAAATTAGTAGTGGGGTAAGTGCAGCTTAACTGCTCTTGAGCTTTGGGAACTTAAGTACAAAAAAAAATAAAAATAAAAAAAAATAAAAAATGAAGTGTCTCTCAAGATTCTCAGTGATTGTCTCCATCTCTCTTTTAATGGTTTGATGATGGGTTGAGAGTAGAAGAAAGGTGGAGTTTTGTGCTCTGGGTCTGTGGGTTCAGGACACACAAACAAAAGGTACATATTTATTTTTCATTTTTGGGCACAAAAATTTTCTCTTTTTGGTTGTTGGGTGTTATTGATCTTTGGGGTTTTTGTTGTGGTACTAGGTAGTGCTTCTGGGATGAAAAGGAGTTGTTTTTTCTGTGGGTTTGTGTAATAAATGCTTTGGGTTTTTAGCTTCAATGGGAAAAAAAGAAAGAGCATGTTATATGATTGACCCTGATGTTATATGATTTAAGGGGTTTTAGCATCATCATCCAGCTTCCACCAAAAGCACTTTTCCCCCCACTTCTTGGATTTTGTTGTGGCAGCTGCTCCTGCTGCTGCTTCTGAGATTCTCACCCAGAAAACCAAAACAAAAAGCTGCTTGTTTTGTGGAAAAAACAAGATCTCAAATTTATCACTGAAGTGGTAGATTGTGGTCTAGATTTGTCAGCAAAAGGAGTTTCAAGCTAGTAGAGAAGGGGTGGAGATGGAAAGACAGTCTAGCCTCCGTCTCGGAGCCCTGGAAAGACTGCACAGCTTCATGGAGAAGCAGAAGAGCTTCCGGCTGGGCTCGATGGAGAAGCAACAGAGCTTCAAAGAAAGGAAGAGTAAAGACAGCCCTGGCAAGAAAGGGGACACCTCACTGCATTTGGCTGCCCGGGCCGGAAATTTGCCTCATGTCCAGAAGATTTTGTCCGAGTGCGATGAGACCCAATTGAGAGATTTGGTTTCCAAGCAGAACCAGGATGGTGAGACAGCTTTGTATGTTTCGGCCGAGAAGGGGTACGTCGACGTCGTTCGCGAGATACTGAGGCTCTCGGATGTTCAGTCGGCTGCTGTTAAGGCTAATAACAGCTTCGATGCGTTCCATATTGCGGCTAAGCAGGGCCATCTTGGTATGTTCCTAAATTGCATTTAGTAAGATGGACGCCGTCCCTTATTTGGTGTTGTTGATAATGCAGTTATAACATTTATTTAGTTCGTTCTCATGCATCGCAGCTCTCAACTTTGATTCGAAAGTTGTAAACAGTTAACTGAGAAAATTTGTTATCGTAGTATTGAAGCTAGCCAACATCATCTGATAAAATGGACTCATGTCGTCCCCTCGACGCATTTGATACAAAGTGAATTGATTTTCTATTTTTGTTCTTCTTTTTTGGTACTTGCAGAGGTTGTAAAGGAGCTCTTGCATTATTTTCCCGCACTAGCTATGACTACGAATTCACTAAACTCTACTGCTTTCGACACTGCTGCTACGCAAGGCCACACAGATATTGTCAATCTCTTGCTAGAAACTGACGCGAGCCTTGCGAGGATTGCGAGAAATAATGGAAAAACTGCTCTTCACTCGGCCGCGAGAATGGGCCATGTAGAGGTGGTTAGATCCATATTAAATAAAGATCCTGGAATCGGTTTAAGGACGGATAAAAAAGGGCAAACGGCGTTGCATATGGCCGTGAAAGGCCAAAATGTCGATGTCGTGCTCGAACTGGTGAAACCCGATGTTTCGGTCATTCATTTGGAAGACAATAAGGGGAACAAGCCGTTGCATATTGCTACACGGAAGGGCAATCTCAAGGTAGCTCCGAATACCTATACAATTTCATTCTTCTCTTTTGTTTCCATCTGATTTTGTTTTGACTTTCGAATGCTTTTTCACTATTAAGTGTGCCTTGGTGTATGAGTTCCGACGTTCTTCATCATTGATATGCCTTTGTCCTCCGTGTTTTTAGGAGAAAAGGATAAGAAAACAGCAAGTTCTTTGCACATGCTTCGAGGGTGTATCGTCTGGTATCTTGTTTCCTATTTGATACAAAGATGTGCTCATGTTTTTGGTATTGAGGCCTATCTAATGCTAGTGCCTAGTAGGTCGAAAGTATATAGGGATACGCTTCTCCGTTTTCCAGTGATACCGTACGAAAACAAACAAAATTTTGTTTCCCCCGTACTTTCTCACCGCACAGACTGCAATCTTCTCGCAATCCCAAATAAAGCCTTAGATAGTTTTGATGATACTGTTGTTTTTCAATATGAAACAACTGAAGTCTCAAACCGTTTTCCTACTTTCCTAATTATACTCGGTAATAGGTGCCTCAAAATGGGCTATAATGTAGGGAATATAAAAAGCTTCGTCTAAATGGCATATAGTTAAAATTTTATGTGTTTGTTTCTACTATTTATCCTCCCAATTTATGCTTAAAATCAAATGGTTGAAAATTCATCTCTGAATTAGAAGCTTACGATGAACTTCATAATCTCTCTCTATTGTACCCCTGACGCTTAATGTAAGAACTACGAATCATTTTGATTTTCATGTTTTCTAACTCTCCTTGTGATCTCGCCAAATCTCTTGCAGATGTTACGGGCATTACTATCAGTTGAGGGCATCGACGTCAATGCAGTTAATAAAGCCGGCGATACCGCTCTTGCCATCGCCGAGAAATGCTGCAACGAAGAGATTGCTGCTGTTCTAAGTGAGGTTGGTGCGGTGACTGTGAAAGGAGCTGTAAACACCCCAAAGAGTCCCGTGAAGCAATTAAAGCAGACGGTGAGTGACATAAAGCACGACGTTCAATCCCAGCTCCGGCAGAACCGCCAGACGGAGATGAAGGTCAAGAAGATAAAGAGGCGGTTGCACAAGCTCCACATCGGTGGTTTAAACAACGCGATCAACTCCAACACCGTCGTTGCTGTGCTCATCGCCACCGTCGCCTTTGCCGCCATCTTTGTCGTACCCGGCCAGTTCGCACAGGTAGGTCCCACATTGGTTCAATTATAAAATTTTGTCCCTGAATCATGATCCAGATTTTGATTTCCTCATATATTCAATTGCAATAGCTTCATCCCGAAAAGTTTATTCTGGTAACAATTAAGTTCTTCTGTTAATATGCTGTGTCAAAAGATACACTATATTCGGACTTCGTGTTGTTAAAGTTGGAAGGAGAAAACGTATAGAACTTACCTGAATTATGAACCATCTTGAGTCGACTATCCAACCTTTCAATTTGTTTGATCATAGTCAATTAACAATATTTCTAACTTCAAAATTTGAATACGTCATTTATCTTTATAGGTTTAGTATACTTCATGCAATTCTCACTATTATAAATTCATTGATGGCAATTAACTTAAATTTTGAAGTCAAAGTGTCACTGACTGATTGAAATCAAATAAATTGAAAGGTTGGGCCGCAAAATCAAAATTTTGAAAGGTTGGAGAGTGAACTCAAAATGCTCCAAAGTTCAGATAAGTTTTATACGTTTTTACCGAATTGAAAGTTTGAAACCCTGAGTATGAAACTAGAACTGAGATAAATTGCTAGCATTGAAATTCTGAGGACGTAATTTACGTAAAAATTACATCTCGAAGGATGAGCTAACCCAAAATTTCTACCGGTAAATCTGTGTCTGCAGAAACCCTCTGTCGGCAGCCCGCCTCTTCCCCCTGACGTCATCCCCGGGCAAGCTTACATTGCAGGCAACGCTTTCTTCATCATCTTCTTGATTTTCGACTCCCTGGCCCTCTTCATCTCCCTCGCCGTCGTCATCGTCCAAACATCGTTAATCGTGGTCGAGCAGAAGGCGAAGAAGAGGATGGTCTTTGTGATCAACAAGCTCATGTGGCTCGCATGCCTTTTCATATCGGCCGCCTTCATCTCTTTAACTTACGTCGTCGTGGACGACCGGTGGCTCGCCTGGTCCACGATGGCGATCGGGACTCTGATCATGCTCGCGACGATCGGGGCGATGTGCTATTGCATTGTCGCTCATAGGATGGAGGAGAAGAACATGAGGAGGATACGGAGGGCGTCAGCGAGCCAGTCACGCTCGTGGTCTTTGTCGGTAGGATCGGACTCGGAGCTTCTGAACAATGAGTATAAGAAGATGTATGCACTTTAAGGTTGGCATCAAACTTTTCAGAGATCTGTATATATTGTCTGAACTTTTAAGTTTGGTACCCTGACACAAAATTAGCATAGTAGTGTGAAGATGTCCTTACACATGCATATATTTGAAGGTTCCTGCTTATACTTTATCGGAGTCGGCGGAGTATTTAGCTGAGGATTTTGTAGGTGTTATGAAAGGATCATTATTTAGTATTTAAGCAGTCAATAGAGCTTGCTTTCTATGCTTCGCAAAAACCATATGGTTAAAGATTAGAATAAATGCATCATTTTCTACTGTTTTTGGAGTTTAAATTTGATCTGCTAAGATCAACTTGTGTTTTGCAGCTACTGAGTTCCAGTTTCCATTATCTTGGATGCAGCAGATATGCTCTCACCAGAACTTTCACTGTTTCACAATTTTCACATACACTCTGCAGGCTGCTGAACTATGATATTTAGCCATGATCTCCTTCAACTCTTTTTCCCCTTTCTTGGGGGGTAAATGACACTTTTAGTTAAGAATTTAAGTGCCTGTACGGGCCGCATCTGTCGTGCTGTATCGTGCCAATAAAATATTTGCACAATACAACTTCCGTGCCAATGACACAGCTCAAAACTCTCTATTTTTTGAATTAGTAAATAATTTTCTCAATAAAATTCAAAAAATTTAATAAAGATATATAATAAACGGTTATAATATTGTGTTGTTAACAAAAAAAATTTATGTCATTATGTGTTGACACACATATTTTTTGTGATTGGTATGTATCGGCACGGCCCAGCATGCATCATTTCATACCATGTACGATCTCGACCTCGTACCATAGCATTTAAATCCTTATTTTTAGTCCTCAAATATGAGGTGTGTGACATTATAGTCCTCTAATTTTAATTTTTTATAAATTATAGTTCGAATCTAGTTTAGTTGGCTAAATATTGGTACGGCGCTATTGTAAAAGTGATGAAGCAGTATTATGGTTGATAACGTGATAATAATTAACACATCAATATTTAGTTAACTAAACTGGGTTGTAGGAATTGATTACAAAAAATATTTTATTTATTTTCATAAGTATATCAAATTGAGTTTATCGAGTAAGTTAAAATATAATTTGACCCCCTTTTTTTTTTGTTTTTTGCCCAATAACACTGTGGGGCTTTTAATCCTTAAAAATTAAAGACCCAAAATGAAACTGACTAAAAGGTCAGGGACTGGTATTGCAATTTACCCTACAAGAGATTGTTTGTTTGTGCGAGTTGTGTCGCATCGTGATCTTCGCCCTGTCCTTTGAATCGAGCTACTGTACTTAAATTTTAGATAAAAACTTGTTAAATTTAGTAAAAACTTCAAATATTATCCCAATAATTTCGTATTTTTTTATTTTAGTATTTTATAATTTAAAATATATTATTTTCGTATCATGTGATTTTATTTTTGTCTTTTTGTTATTTCTTTCACTAATTTCTTTTATTAAATCAATGATAAAATTAAAACTAAAAAATATTAAAATGAATATTTGATAAATTATAGATGGGACATTAATTTTTTGTTTATGATTTAACGAAAAGTTAACAGGAGTTGACAAAAATTACTATCAATATCGTGATATGATTTTGTGTAATATATTTTCTTTCGCCATCCATTTTGGGTCACAAATGCATTAAAAAGAAAACTTTTACTTTAATAAAATAGAGACAAAATCAGTGTAATTATATTAATATAAAAAAAATATGATGATTTTTTTATTGCAACTCGCAATTAATTTAATATCTATTTTTTTTAAAAAAATTGAGAGCAAGTAATAGTAGATCAAGCATTTTCCTTAACACGTGATTATTAGTAAATTAATTAAATGTAAAAATGTACGAAGAACCCTCAACTATGGAGAATTTTGAAGCAGACCACTTAACTTTTATATTCCAAAAGTAAGGAATGTTTTCAAATTTATTGATGTTATTACGAAATTTGACAACTTTAATCACTTTTTAATAAATAAAACTACACCAATTAATGATCAATAAATAATAGAGTAATTTATCTTGATAAATTTTTTTTTTACATAATTAAGTGTAAAAACTCAAATAAAGGGGAAACTTCAAAAACTTCAAGTTTGATAATTTTGAAGTTTTCCCAATAAAGGAGAAACTTCAAAACACCCCCCTGTGATTTCGTAGTTTCTCACTTTGTGCCCTTGTGGTTTAAAATATATCAATTTGCCCCCTTGTGGTTTCTTTTTTTCCTTTTTCTTTTCAATTTTATTATTTTTTTTCTTAAATCAGTGATAAAGTTAAAATTAAAGGGTACTAAAGTGAATATTTGATAAATCTAGATGGGTATCTGAAGTTTTTTGTATATAATTTAACGAAATATTAATGAAAAAGCTTCCGAAAAGATAAAAATGAAACCACAGGGGGGCAAATTGATACGTTTTAAACCACAGGGTACTAAAGTGAGAATGCACGAAACCACAGGGGGGGTTTTTGAAGTTTTCCCAATAAAAAGGGTAAAAATTGAGAAGTTTGGATTAAAAATAATAGTTGAGCGTTCTGTTTCAAAGTCGAATATAGGTGAGGGGGTCGGCAATATATTTTCAGCTAAATCAAACCCATAATTTGAGACCAAAAAATTATACACACTCTCTCTCTCTCTCTCTCTCTTCTTGGACTCCTATTCTCTCTCTCTAGTCTCCATTGTCTCTCTCTATCTCTCTCTTTCTCTCTCTAGTCTCCACTTTCTCTCTCTAGTCCATTCTCGTTCTACTCTCTCTCTACGTGGTGGCGCGGCGCTTTCTCTCTCCTCCCACTCTCGCTCTCACCTTGGTTCGATCGAGCGACTCCTCTTTGGAGATCGATCCTCTCCCCTCCCCTCCCCTTCCCTCTCACATTGGATTCTTGTTGGTGTGGAACCCTAGTTCGGAGATTTGAGGAGCCCGAAACAAGGTAATCTTATGAATTATGCGGTGATTAGATCTCCTTGTCTCAGCTTATCTCTAGATCCGTACTCTCTTTCTCGCCATTGATTTTTGCCATTGCCCTTTAGCCTTTAACTTTGTTTCTTGGGTTATTATTTTTTTGTTCCCACTCTCAGGAGCTTAAAAATGTTATCTTTAAGGTATCTATGGAGCAATTCTACTGGATCTAGCACTTGAAGTAGGTAGGTTTGATCTGCTTACTTGTTTATTTATTTGTTTATTATGAAAATATCAGATCGGGTGTTTTAAATTAGCGCCATTTATTTGTTTATTAGCGAAAAGTTTAGATTTTGTACCATTAGCAGTAGGGAGCTTTGACGGTTGGGGGCCTTGGGGCATCTGGGTACGCGGAATTCCTATTTAATTTGTAATTGGTATATATATTAAAGAAATTCGGTTCAGGTGTTCTTTTAAATGTAAATTTAGTTATTGGTATGTAATTTAAGGAATTCAACCTTCAATTGTTCTGTATATTATGTAAATTTGGCTTCAGCTGCTCTTTTTAGTTTTCTCCTTCTTTTCTATGCTGGGAGTATTAAATTTAGTTGTTGATATTTAAATTCAAGGAATTCACCTTCTTTTTTTCTTTTTTTTTCTCTGAGAATTAGATTTCCTACCTTATTTTTTCATTAATATGTAATTTAAGGAATTCAGCTTGTGGTTTTCTTTTTTTTTTTTCTTAGCTGGGAATATCTAATTTCCTATTTGATTTTGTTATTGGCTTGTAAATTCAAGAAATTTGGCTTCAGGTGTTCTTTTCTCTTTTGCACTGAAGTGTTCAAGAAATAGAATATAACCTCCGAAACTTTCAGATGTCTCGATATTTCCCTATGTAGATCCTGTTTATTTACGCATATCGATACGATTGTATGTATAATATCTGTTTATTCAAATTATGTTGGTTGCAGTACTGTTCTGAACAGACTTGGTTGAGCTTATTTGTTCTACTATGGAGGAGTAAGTATCTGTTGCTACATTCTTTTCTTTACTTGTTTTTTTCCCCTCCTGAAATTCGGACTGAATGCAGTACTTCTCAATGTCAAACAGAGAAAATTTTGTGGAGCTACTCCAACGGTATCGCCGTGATCGTCATGTGCTCCTCAATTTCATTCTTTCTGGCAACTTGATCAAGAAAGTTGTAATGCCACCCGGCGCCATATCCATGGATGACGTAGATATAGATCAGATTAGCATTGATTATGTCCTCAACTGTGCTAAGAAAGGTAGGCCCGTAAATCAATTTTGTAGAATCCTGGGGTCATGGTTTATCATCTATGTTCTGATGGGCATTTGGTTATGTAGGTGAAACCCTTGATCTCTCAGAAGCTATTAGACTTTTTCATGACAGCCTTGACTATCCTTCAATGGTAATTCCCAGATGATTGCCTACTTTTGCTCCTTTTTTTAATCTCTTAACATAGTAAATGCTCTTGACTAGAATTAATTTCTGTATGCTTGTATTTCATGTTTGTTTATTACAACACACATGTTGGTGGTAGATATATTCATGCTTATTGGTCTAGTATTCTCGTGTTCCATGCTTTCTGCTTGTTTAACTAGCTTTTGGTTTCACCTTTAGCTTAGTCATGCCTATAGAATGTTTAAGAAACATAAATATCTGGAGCTCTTTTGTGGCAGTAGCTGATGTGAGATTCGGAGCCAAAAAAAAAGAAGCTCCAATGTGAAGTTTCTGCTTAATTTTATAGAGAGGATCTGGTGGGGAGGACTGTTAACGGCAAAACTGTAGGCCCCATTTGGTTCAAGAATAAAGCGGGGATTACAAAAGTTATCCTTGCCATTCCGCCAAACGGGGTGTTTTTGGGCTGGAATATTTTATCCAGGTCAAACCTTGCTATTCCCGGTTATCCTGGAATAGCTTGTGATAAACTATTCCACCCTTTTGGTGGAATAGTGCTATTCCAAGATTTAATTCCAAGTTTTATTAAGATTATAAATTGAATTAAAATTAAATTATGTAGACAAAATATATTATATATTATAATGCATTATTTTATTATAAATTATTAATTGTTCTATATTATTATATACTATTTATACTTAAATACTATAACAAATTATACTAAAATATTATAATAAATTATTTTTATTAAATTTAAGTTTAAGTAGATTTTGAAAAAAAATACTTTTATGATAAAATATTTTTATTGAATCATAATTTATAATAAACTATTTTTTAAAATATTATAATAAATTATTTTTATTAAATTATATTTTATATCAAATTCAACCGTCACTTTTTTTCACTATCCTCTCCTATTCTATAAATTAATCAAAATCAATTTTGGTTGTTCCTGGAAATAGTAGCACTACAAACCAAACACAATTTTACTTTTACTCTTGACTATCCCGAAATAGTAAGCTATCTCAGAGGAAAAAAAATTATCCCAATGTTCATTATCCCCGAACCAAACGGGGCCTTAGTGTAGCGACCAAACAACCCATCATCACATGGCCCTGTACGGTAGCATGGACAAACAGGCCGCTATATTACTTACTGCATGTACATTAATAATTCACAAGTATTAATAAATAGTCTATTTAACATGCCGACTCCCATTAGTATAACATGACTTTGCCTTGTGTTTGTTTGTCAGAATGATAATGGTACCATGGAAGAGTTCTTTTTAGTTACGAAACCAGAGTCTTCAGGTTCAGCACCAACACGAGCACCGCCACCTGTCCCGGCGACCATGCCTTCACCTATAGTGATGAGTTTTTCGAAATCACAATCGGTTCATTCACAGTCATTTCATTCTCAAGAGGATCAGGAATTGACTGTAGATGATATTGAGGACTTTGAAGATGAAGATGAAGAAGAAGATGAAGTTACTAGCCTCAGGCTTTCAAGACGGCAGTCCAATAATGCTACTGATATTTCATTGAGACTACCGCCTTTTACAACGAGTAATTATGAAAAGGAATATCATATTTGTTTATCATACTGAATTTAGGACTAACTATAGATTTTGGTCTCTGAAATCTGATCCAGATTTTGATTTTGTCTTCATATTATCCCTATTTAGCTCCTGTTCACAATGAAGTCCTTCCTTTAGTTACTTTTTCAAATACTAGCACATAAGGAATGTCAAAATTGAAATTTTGAGGATGAAAATTGAACAAATTCCAAACTTTGGGGTTAAAATTGAAATAAAAAACTTCAGGGTTAAAATTGATACTTGAAGTATGACATTGAAATACAGATCAAAACTTGCGGACTAAACTGTTAAATTTGAAATTTGTTAGCTGTCATCCATATACTCCGTTTTGTCAACTGTCATCTATTGACATGATCTGTTAGATTTGGGTTCATTAATTAATCATATGCCTTACCTACTAGTCAGGTTGGCATTGAATTACACTTAATCTTTCTATATGACGAGATAAAAAAAAACTGGATGAGTCTTTTATAGAATGCTTATTAAGAATTCAAAATCTTCTCAGCTCATTATTGCAGTTTATGTAATCTTTCAAATATAAATTGTAGTTATCTTTTTTCAGGTATAACAGATGATGATCTTCGTGAAACAGCATATGAAATCCTCGTCGCTTCTGCAGGTGCTTCAGGGTAGGTTTTTATCTTCCTTGATTTCACTGAGTATCTTTTGTGCTTTTAGTGCTTTTGGCCAACTAGCACCTCTGGTAAAGTGGCTTTTGAGAAAAGCTGTTTGAAGAAGCTCTAATTGCTTCTTTTTGTTAAAATCCTTCGATACAGCTTCTTGCAACAACGTAAGTAGAGATTTATATTAGAGCTTTTGCCTTTTGGCCTATAAGTTCATTCGGCTTTTGGCCACATCAAAATCTCCATATTTTTTTTTGGCCAAATGGCAGGCATTTACTTCTCCAAGTAGAAAAGCTGTTCTAGGAGCAAGGCCATGCAGACCTTCTAGTTGCTTTCACTTGAAACTAAACCTCGTACGAATTTATGTAGCTATATTTTTTTTGTAGTTCTTACTATTAATGATATTATATTTATTTGTAATTCCCTGTGTAGGGGTCTCATAGTGCCATCGAAAGAAAAGAAGAAAGAAAAGAAGTCCAAATTGATGAGAAAGCTTGGTCGTAGTAAGAGTGAAAGCGTTTCTTCGCAAGTTCAGCGTGCTTCAGGCTTAGTTGGCCTGCTGGAGACTATGAGAGCCCAGCTTGAGGTCTGTTATCTTGCGGATTGTTTATCTAGTTATTAAATAATTTGCTTTTAGGTGCCTTGCAATGTAGCTCTAAAGTATCTTTTTATTTATAAGTGTGAAAGCTAAATTTTCACGTTTACTAGGATAAGCACGAAAGTCATGTGAGTTTTGTATCATTTGATGCCCTAAAGAAACTTATCATAATTCTTTTATCTTTATAATATTTATCACACTTTGTGGAGGCAAACTGTATGTTAGGGACGGTAAATTATAGATGAAAGAATAAACAACAAGAAAATTTTCAATTGTCATGATTTAATAGCTTACGAATTATTAATTTTTACTATTCTTGATTTTTTGTGTCTTTTTCGCCTTCAGATTACAGAGTCGATGGACATTAGAACAAGGCAAGGATTGCTTAATGCTCTTGTAGGAAAAGTAGGGAAACGGATGGATAATCTCTTGATACCATTAGAACTTTTGTCCTGTGTATCAAGAACAGAGTTTTCTGACAAGAAAGCGTATCTTCGGTGGCAAAAGAGACAGGTAAGTCTTCCACAAATTGTACAGGAGGAGTTTGAGACAATTTCTTGTTCTTATTAACCATATTTCCTTTTTTGTGTGCTGTTTTTGCAGTTAAACATGCTGGAAGAAGGCCTCATAAATCATCCTGTTGTGGGATTTGGGGAAATGGGGCGCAAACTCAATGAGCTGAGGAACATTATGAGACAGATTGAAGAGTCCGAGGTTCTACTTTTTAAACTTTACATTCATTTCTTTAACTTTCTACGTAGTTTCCACTTCACATCTAGGAGTCTTTATGTGTATGTATACCAGAAAAATCATCTATTTATTTATTTAACCCTGTAAACTCTGAATATTCATCTGTGCTCAAAATGCTGTTTCTTTTAAAAATCCCCTTCTTTTGAGTTGGAGAGTTCATCTAATTCATGGGGAAGTTGGTTTTGTATTAAAGCAGTAGTAGTCGTTGTTGTTATTTTTGTTGGTTTTTTAATCTTTAATATAAATAGGGGCACTTTTTGAGTACAAGGGTATATAAGTCAGAAATTAGAATTCTAAGGCCATATATGCAAATTCATATTTTAAAAGAATATATGTGTAAATAGATTATTTTGCAGGAGTACATGTTTAAATAACTCTGTCTAATTCCTGGTGGTCTTTTGTTAGTCTCTGTCACCATCGGCTGCTGAAATACAACGTACAGAGTGCCTTAGATCACTAAGAGAGATTGCGACTTCTCTTGCTGAAAGGCCAGCTCGCGGTGATTTGACTGGAGAGGTCTGCCACTGGGCTGATGGGTATCATCTCAATGTCAGACTATACGAGAAAATGCTTGGCGGTGTTTTTGATGTGTTGGATGAGGGAAAACTCACAGAGGTTGTCTGGTTTACATTGTTATGAATGTACATATAACAATTTCATCTATGAGGGCCTGTTTGGTATTGAGGGCCCTTTAACGTTATTAGGCAAAAGGGAGTTGGGACGAGAGATTATAGGGATGTGCTTCTCCATTTTTTAGTTGGACCACAAAATATATATATCATAACTGACTCATTGTGATATGTGCAACGTGAAACTACGTACGAAAACAAACATGGCGTTTTCCTATTGTACTTTCTAATTGCACCTAATGCAATCACCCTGCAATCCCAAACAGAGCCTAATTTATGGGTAACAATGTGTGGAGACCCCTCAAAATACGGGCCACTTTGAATATACCCTTGATCTTCCTTTTTCTGGGTGCAACTACCCCTCTACTTTTCTCATTTTGATCTATGTTAATCAGTTGAATTGAGAATTCTCTTAAATATAATGGTTCTGCCTTCTTTTTAGCCATTGGAATTTGGATTCTATTAACAGTTGATGCTTATAGGTAATGGAGCCATAAAATATAAAGTGAATTTCGAATTCAATCAACGTAAATAACCCAAATAATAAACTAGAAGTTGAGGGTTGTCCAAATCAAGGAGGTTTGGGGGTGTATTTTATAGTGGCCTACAGTTTAGGCGGTCTCTTTACATCTTTATTTAAATCATATAATGATCTTTGCTAGTTAGCTGACATATTGTTGACATATTGTTGGTTTGATCACACCAGGAAGTGGAAGAAATTCTTGAGCTGCTGAAGGCCACCTGGCGAATATTAGGAATCACGGAGACAATTCATGATACATGCTATGCATGGGTATTATTTCGCCAGGTAAAATGAATATAGGATACAAAAGAAATTTTACAAGAACGATTGAAGAGTCCTAATGTGTTTGTCTAATACACTTTCGGGTTATCTTGATGTTGTTGCATATGTTTTGTTTATAGTTGTTTAGATATTCTAGGATCTTGAAGTAATGCTCTTGCCTCTTGGTAGTGTTGATTGAATTTCCTTTGAAAATACTACAACTTTGTTCATTGAGACGGATATTAGATTTATTCCCTAATATGCTGATATCTTAATTTCAACTTCATGTAAGTTTCATTCTACTCGGGTGCAATTTTCGTATTGAAGGTTATTATACTACATAGAGCGAAAATCAGGGTTTCACTCTGCTAAACCAACGGAAAATATCCCTGGTGGCTAACCCAATCCAAGTTTGATCTGAGTGAACTCCTTTACCCATATAGATCCTTCATAAAATTGACTAACCTAGATTTCCATTGAGCATGATTGTTCTCCAACGTGATGTCTGCCTCAAGGAGGGAACACCTCTCTATCCCTCCTCTGTTTCAATTAACTTCTACTCATGTTGGCGCTGGAAAAATAGTTTGTTATTACAGGTGAGAAGACGATTTTGCCATTAGTAATTGAGCATTTGAGGAGAATACCATTGAAGGAGCAACGTGGTCCACAGGAAAGGTTACACTTGAAAAGTTTACGTTGTTCAGATGAGAGTGAAGGTGGCCATCAAGTTTTTACATTTTTCCAGTCTTTCTTACTTCCGATTCAGAGATGGGCTGATAAGATTCTGACTGACTATCATCTGAATTTCTCAGAGGTTTGATTCTACGAATACTTTGTTAGACACTCGTTTTACTTGGCTTCCTATTTTTAAACTCTTTTATTTTCCCCCTTTTTGGCAGGGGCCAGAGATGATGGCAGAAATAGTGACTGTCGCAATGCTCACCAGGAGGATCTTAATGGAAGAAAATGAAAACGTAACTACAGAAAGACTTTCATAAGAGTGTGAATGTGTTGAACAAATATGAATGATTGGTGAAATTTACTTCTGGGACCATTTTGAGAGTTTTTAATTAAAAAAATATGTGAAGTCAAGGAGAACAGCAAATATTTGCTCCTGCAATCTACTGAATGTTTTTTTTTATATAATGCATGTCTGTTTGTGTCTCTGCAGCAAGTAACGGGCTCAGCTGATCGAGATCAGATTGATCATTATATTACATCTTCTGTTAAAAGTGCTTTCTCAAGGGTGAGCCTGTTAATATGAGTTCTACATTATCAGTTATAATTATTTACCATTTATTGCTTCATGTTGTTTGCTCAGGTTGGTTTTTTCACATTGCTATTAATGATCTTTCATTCTTCTAAAAAGCTGAAAAATCTCCAATATGTCCCTGTTTTTCCAGCAAATAAATTTTAAGAAGATGCCCTTATTTTTCTAGAAACTAATGTTTTAACTTGTTAGTGAATTATTCAAATTCCCTATCATCAGTTTCTCTTGGTTCTTTGCTGCATTATTTGGCATATTGGTATCATATTTACCTATGTTTGGCCTCTACATCTCTGATTAGTAATGAACTCTTTTTTGCCCCTCACAGATCACACATGCTGCTGAAACTAAGGCAGAAACAGTGCACCAACATGTTTTGGCATTCCTTGCAGAGGAGGCCATGAAACTTCTGAAGAAAGATACTACGATGTTTTTACCAATTTTATCAAAATGGCACTCACAGGCTGCAGTAGTTTCTGCCTCCCTTCTCCATAAACTTTACGGGCACAAATTGGTGAGATACACTTCTCATTGTTCTTTGCACAGAAGCCCCTTTTATCCGTTAACTTTCAACTGTTGTGGATCTTGATTGAATTCAGAATTTGCCAAGGGCTAACTGAGAAATATTGTGCCAGAGACCATTTCTTGATCGAGCTGAGCATCTCACAGAGGATGTGGTTTGTGTCTTCCCAGCAGCTGATAATCTTGAACATTACATAATGTCAGTTATGTCTTCTGTAGTAGGAGATGGTGGTGTTGAGGATATTTGCAGACAAAAAATTACTCCGTACCAGGTTGAGTATTAGCTAATATTTTTTTTACCTTTTGGTCTATTGACATATATTAATTCTCAAATTTGTACTAATTCAATGTGTAGGTTGGTTTTGTTCTGTCACTGATACATCATTGCCCAAAATTATGTACTTCATATATAATGCATTAATGCCGTGTAGGGGGAATGAATGCCTGATAAACCTGAAATGTATAACATAGAGTTCTATTTTAGTACTAATTACTAATTCACTATGAATTGCCCATATTGGTCTTGTGGTGCAAGTTTTGTGAGCTTACTTTATACCCCAAAAAATGATTTCAACAATCATATTTTATAATCTCTATTACATAATATAACCACTTTTTTGAACATTTTGGTAATGTTTATCTATTTATCTGTTGTAGGTTGAGAATATATCTGGTACACTGGTTTTACGATGGGTGAATGCACAGCTTGACAGAATCAGTGGCTGGGTCAAAAGAGCTATTCAACAAGAGGTAACATTCCCAACTTTAGATAGTAGTGTTCTTAATCCGAACTGATTAATATTAATAAAATTATTATTATAATCCATTAACAAATAATTTCGACAATCATTTAGAATTCTGGCATGATGTAATCTGTCCTATGGAGCGTGATATCGTTTCATAATTTTTTATTTGCTTCATTGAGTCTTCTTAGTAAGCTGATTGCCGACCCCACCTAGGGTGGGATGAAGGCCGTGTTGAGTTGAGCTCATGTCTTCTTTATGTCTTCCTAAGTACTGTTCTTTCACAATTGCCTTTAACTAGTTAATTCTTGTGGCCGAAGTTTGACATCCTTCAATTCACAGGCTTGGGAACCGATATCACCTCAGCAGCGCCATGGAAGTTCTATTGTTGAAGTTTATAGAATTATCGAAGAGGTTCAATCTCTTTTCTTTTTTGTTGCCTTAGTGACTAGCTTATTAAGTTCTTTGATATTTGAAAACACCAAAACTGGCATTTCGAACATTTACTCAACTATTGTGCCATAATTAGACTTGTTTCTTACCTATAATATTGGATTGCTTCTAGGATTAAAGTATATCTTAATGTGCCAAAACTACTACATATAAAGCATAAGATCAATGTTTCTTCAATTTAACCTAGCACAAATGCATGACTAGCTCTTATACTTAATTGCTTAGTCCTGATGATTCTAAGAATTCTACTTGTAGCTAAATATATCATCATACTTTAATATTAAAATACCTGAACTTTATATACCGTAATGATTATCCGTGTTGATCATGACATTTGATGGCTGGTTCTTCAATGGTCCAAGATGTTATGCTGCAAAACTAATTTCTAAGCCCTTTATTATTGCAGACAGTTGATCAATTTTTTGGGCTCAAGGTGCCGATGAGGGTTGGAGAGTTAAACAGTCTCTATCGCGGCCTTGATAATGCATTTCAAGCCTATACAAATTATGTTACTGAACACTTAGGTTAGCATCATATTTAACGACTTATAAAACATTTCAAGTTTATTTCTAGATTGCTGTTTTACGTATAAATTTTTTACTTCTATCAGCATTATTTGTTTGCTCAAAGATCCTACAAAATGGCATTTTCCTTGCTTATCTTTAGACCCTCGTTATTGATTGAACTTCAGAAAAATTTTCTCTTATTTAATGTGTTGATTGCTTGTTGACATTAATGATTTAGAATACCATACTATTTTTCTTAATGTAGAAATCTTCAATTTAACATTTTAATACCCTGGAAACCACAAGAATACAGCAGGAAAAAGTTATACCAAGAATACAGCAGGAAAAAGTTATACTTTTATCTCATTGCTCAAATTTCCCTTTGTAGAGTCCCAATCCTTTTCTCTGCTACTTCTGAGAAATGATTCATTTTATGGTATTTGGTAGTTAACAAGGACGATCTAATACCGCCTGTGCCTGTTCTTACTCGATATAAGAAGGAAATGGGAATCAAGGCTTTTGTGAAGAAGGACGTTGCAGAAATTAGAATAATGGACGACAAAAAATCAAGTGAAATCAATGCACTTACATCAGCGAAACTTTGTGTGCGATTGAATACTCTTTATGTAAGTTTCTTATTTTTCCTTAAATAACATTTCAGTGAGTTGTTCTTATGTACAGAGCACAGTTGAACAATATCACACTTTGCAATGGGTACCTGAAAATTAGAAAACTTAATTTAACTGCTTATCCTCTTTATATTGTTTTCGGAAAGTTCCTTCAAGTTCAGTTAGAACTCAAAGGTTTCCATAGAAATTTTGTGGAATATTTTAGGTGACAATCTGTTTTTTATTAACAATTAAAAGTATCATTAAGTTCTGGTGGATAGATACTTAAAATCAAATAAACTGTGAGGTCGGGTGGTAAAATCTGCTGTTACTAGAGTTCAGGTGCCTTTATCAATTATCAAATTGCACTGTAGTTTGTTTAGTTCTATATGTTTTTCTACCTATATGTATTGATTGATTGTTAGGGATTTTTATGCTTATAAAAGACTTTGTTATGCAAACAGTATGCAATCACCCAATTAAATAAGTTGGAAGATAGCATTGGACAACGGTGGGCTAAGAAGAAAAGCGAGACATTCAACGCCAGTATGTTTCTCTACCTACTTGTTCGATTTCTCTTCATCTTTGCATATTTGAAAACAATCACGGAAGATGATGTTGTTTTTATCAAAACATTCATAACATTTCTTTATAAGAAGACTTACAATCATTTCATATTACCTACATGAGTAACTAATCGTTTGATATGGACGATTGCCATGTGTGGTGCTGTCTATCGAGCTTTGTGAGGAAATCGGTTGCTTCTTATAGAAACTGCCTTTGTTTGTGCTTATCTGAACTGTATGTAGGACGATCACTTGGTGAGAAGTCCAAAAGCTTTGCCTCAAGCCAGAACAATGCATTTGATGGGAGTCGAAAGGAAATTAACTCTGCTATTGATCGGATATGTGAGTTTACAGGTAAGCATTGTCTACATCCTATGTATTCTTCAGGAAACTAAGAGCTTTCTAATGTAGTAAAACATGGTATGATTTCTTTGTTGGTTTAGGGATAAAGGTTGTATTTTGGGATCTGAGGGAGCCATTTATAGACAATTTGTACAAACATAGTGTATCTCACGCACGGTTGGACACAATTACGGAAGCTCTCGATGTGGTAGGCAGTTCCTGCATCCCGTTTTCATTAAAATTTATGATGTGATTGAATTTTTGTGATTGCAGTTGAACCCTTCTCATTTCTTGGTTGAATTCTTGCTTCTTCATTTTTTCCATTTTTTTTCTTCGGCGGCTTGGCTATGTAGTGATTTTGGCTAAACTTTTGCTTTAATAACTGAAAGCTATTTATACTAAGTTAATTATAGTGGCATCTTGTTGTCGAGAAATAGTTTTACTTTCCTAGCAAAAATCTAAACTGACACGTTAGCTCTTCTGTGCCTCTTGCTGTCTAGATTTGGCTCCAGTAGTACAGCTTGATGCAACAACAACTTACACAAAATATTTTCACTTGCAGAATTTCCATTTTGATTTGTTAGATCCTGAAATAACATCTTTGTCCGAGTACTGTGTATCGAACAAATTTCATTTTATGTAATCTGGCAATCTCTGCTTCAACTTCATTTTTTCATAATAAATTCCTATTTGAATTTTAAAATTTCTTCTGAATATGAAAATTAGTTCAAGGAACAAGGAAAAATAGGAACAGCTAAGCAGGCGCCATATAATGTAAATTATGTCTCTTGGGACGGCCTTGGTGTGCTATCTTCTAGTGACTTCTAGTTTTACAGTAAACAGTTTTCGTTAGAAAACAAGATAAATGAGAGAAAGTGAGGCCTACTGAAATAAAAAGATAGGCTCAACCAGAACTCTAGGTGGTTGCAAATCATACGATCCATTTGTGAAGTAATTATATCTCTTTTTGTGTCTTGCTCTTTTTCATTTTAATTCAACGTAGTTTATGGGCTTCTTCGATTTGTTGATGATGCCCTTTTGATCTAATTGCAGGTGCTAAATCAACTTTGTGGGGTCATTGTGGACCCACTCAGGGATCGTGTCGTCACGGGGCTCCTCCAAGCATCCTTGGTAGGACTTAGTAAAGATGATCTTAAAAGTTTAGGACTATCATTTTATCTGATCAATTACTTTATGTGTAGGATGGCTTGCTTCGAGTAATACTAGATGGAGGTCCTTCCCGTCTCTTCTATCCTAGTGATTCTAAGTTGCTCGAAGAAGATCTTGAAATTCTCAAGGTATGAAAATTCCTCCTTATAGTTGATATGCATTTGTAGAGTAATAAATTTGTACATAGATATTTACATACATACCCTGCAAAATTACCTGTGTACATATATGTCTCTGCAAAATCTGAAATTTCATGTTGTCCTTTCGAAAATGTGATTTCTAACCCATATGTCCCCGTACTTACGTTCTCCTGTTTAAAAATGACTGTATAATATGCAAAAGCCATACTATCTCAAGAACTGGACGACTCTGGAACTTAGAGGTTTCTTTTTTTTTTTTTTTGTGAGAACTGCACGTTCAAGAGTTATTATGAAAATTCAGATCTTACAGGGATATATTTGTAAATAGATGATTTTCGAGGATTATTTTACATGGTTGATCTCTGTTTTCCTGTTCCCTTTGTGATCAATAACTGCTGCCTCCTCCTGTTTTACTTCTTTATCTCATTTTGTCCCAAAAGAATGGTGTACTTCCAAATAGAACTGTGATAAATCTTCTGTTTTCAGTACTAGCAGTGCCAATAGGTAGTGAGATGAGAATGCAAGTCATTTAAGAATCTCTAACTTCTCCATAATGACTATCATTTGACTCTGAAACAACAATAATTGTAGGAATTTTTTATCTCTGGTGGAGATGGGTTGCCTCGAGGAACTGTTGAGAATCTGGTCGCACGAGTTCGTCCGGTAATAAATCTGCTGAGCTACGAGGTAAGAACTCCCTTCTAAGAACAGCTTTGAGAGTAAACTAAATCACTTAAGTAGATGAACTATAATCCAATGGTTTTTCTAATTTGTTTGATGGAATATGCTGTTAGTTTGGCAGAATATTTTCTAATCTTTTCACAGGCTCCATTTAAATGACCAGTAAAGAAAATTATTTATATCCTATTCACACGCAAAAGGTGAAGCGGGTAGTAGTATATATAACTTGATATAGCTTTTGCTGCTCCTATCCTTCGAGCTAGTTCCCTCTTTTGATATATTAATATTGTTAAAATCCCTTTGTATTCTCTCAGACTCGCGTGCTCATAGATGACCTAAAAGAGATGACTCACGGAGGCAGAAGCAAACTCGGAGCGGATTCAAAAACACTTCTAAGGATACTGTGTCACAGAAGCGATTCGGAGGCATCCCAATATCTCAAAAAGCAGTTCAAAATACCCAAATCAGCAGCTTGAAGCACATCAGTGTGAGGATCCAAAGGAGTTCCCTGACTATATATATTTGAGGAAGAGTAATCATCCGATAGCGATATTCACATCCTGCAAGGCTCTGTAAATTGTAGAGTGAATTTGATTTCCTGGGAAATAGAGGAGAAAAACCGGTTGGAGCACAACTAACCAATTTTGCAAATTTGAACCCTCTATTAGTCGATAATCATCTTATGAGGGGCTGAAGAAGAGCAAGTCACAGCATCTAGGGTTTCATGTATTCTATTGATTTGTCGAAAAACCAGTAAATGAACCTACTTAACTGCCATTGTTAGTTATTCTTTGCATAATTTAATGGTTGAATGGATGTGTGAAATTATTCTAGAGACACCCTCACTCGAAACCATCGACTTCGCTGCTACATCTGATAAATATAATTGGGCATTGTCTAATACGTGGCACTAAATTTGTGGACAATTTTTTTTATGTTTAATACATTGTATCGGTTGTTTTGTTTTATTTTCTGTGTCAATATACATTGTAAAATTTGTGCAGGATCCACCATTAGGACTTATGGCCCTGTGGAAAACATTTTTATTTTGTGATTATTGTTGTAACCGTTCCTTACTCATTACTAACTGAACGATCTAATTTGGTCAGTAAGGTTCAATTTGACCGAATTTTTGATTTAAACTGCTTGATTTGAGCTAGAATTTTGATTTTGGGTGTTCAGTTTGGATGTCCAACTTGAAATTCGAACTAACTGAATCAATTGATTGAAGGAGCCAAAATATTCTTTTAAGCTGAAAATTAAATTATATGTTATCGTTTAAAATCTTTTAAAAACTAAAATAAATTTTCTACTTAATCTTAATAAAATTTTTTACTATTGTTTCCTCTTAATTCTTTTCATATAAGCTAAATTTGATTCTAAATAGTTTGAATTTTTTAAACCAATAAATCTAAATTGTTGGCTATATTATAATCCTGAAGTCCCAACTTAGAAATTACACTGATATTAAAGGCCCAAATTAGAAATTACCATTTGGCAGGATGGACACTGACTTTCCACACAAAGTTGTTTTGTCAAAAATACATTGATCTAGCTTTCATGTCATTTCTTTTTTTATGTAGTGAAATTAACATGAATAGAACAGTTTAATATATTTATGGAAGTAAAAAGAGGCATTAAGTTCACTTCTAAAAGCAGGTTGTAATTTAAATATGGCCCAAAGTAAAACTTCTATAAAAGAATGGAAGCTATAAAAGATTCTAACACTTACAATGTGATTATGTCCAAGGTGTGTAAAAGATGATATAAGTTTTGGCAATAAAATAGGTGGGTGAAGTTTGTTTAAAAAAATAAATAAATTTTGAAGCTATGAGTCATCTAATAGCTCAAATGAAATGAATCGTGCCCGCAGCGGGTCCGCAGGTCCGGCCCGGCCCGACCCGTAACGTGCTGCAAGCCTGGCCCGGCCCATAGAGAGCCCGCCGGACCGGCCCGGCTCGCAACGGGCCAGCGGGACAAGCCCGCGGTATAGTGTACGATAATTTTATTGTTTAACAACTAATTATCTAGAGTTTATAACAACAAGTAGAGCTACTATGTTATTGAAAGCATATAGGATCTAATGCTTCCGATTTTTTGGCCCTTAGATCAGTTCCTTTAATCATTTCTAACATTTGGATTGATACTATTATCCTGTGGAGACCATCCAACCCTAGGAGTACTATTCAACCCTAGAGGGGACCGCAATCATTCCAATCGCATAATTCTTGATCCAAGGGTCAAAAAATCAAAAGCATCAAATCCTCTATACTTTCGATAGCATAGTAGCTTTATATTATAACAACTATTTTTATTTTTTTCAAAATATACAGGTTTTCAATGATAATATTTTACCTATCAAACTGATGATATAAAGTGGGATAGTGTTAGAGTGGTCCCGCCTGGTTGTTGGTGTAACAGCCACTAGGTTGTCACCCTTTCTTTGGACTTTTCCAGCCAATAATTAATGTCATTTTTTTCTCCTTTTACCTAAAATACATTGACATATTTATTTATAAGTACAAATCTTACAACTCTTTTATTTTAGGGTGCATAGAAGCCCAAATCGACAAACCTATACGACATCCCTCAATCACTGTCTTCTTGTCTTCTCACTACTTTATTTAGGAACTAGCTGTACTCAGATGAGGTTCCATCCCTGATGGTTTTACGCTAAATAAGTAAGCAGGCTCGTGAGTTGCTCTGAAGACAACTTGTCTTCACAAAGAACTACCGATCCAACTAGTTATCCGATCCAACATATTTCACAATTTTAATGTTGTTGTAAACTTTTCTTCACGACAAGGTTCAGTGATCATTATACGTCAAAAGTTATTAAAGAAATTTAGTTAAAAAAAATTTAATAAGACAAATAGGAAGTGAGAGTGTTTAATTGGATAAGTATGATATACCTTATCTAGATGTGTATAGCTAGTATTGCTCATAATACAATAATTTTTATGTTGTGGTCGCGTGTTTTCTCCTCCGATTCACTTCGGTCGATCTTCGTCCACCTCCGTAGAGCATCTACATAGACTTTTTGAGCACTTTCGAAGCGGTGCACATAGCGGAGACAAATCACAAAGTGCGTTGAAGAGCTTATTGATAATTGTTCTTATTTTATGTTCTCTTCAATTTTTTTTTTTTCCTTTTCTTGAGCTCAATATTGAGGAGTTTGATTACTTTGTTATTTTAGATGTGTAGGTTTGAGAACTAATCCTTATGTCTCTCCCTTCTCTATTTTGAGTTTTGAGGATTGTAATGCCTTTATTGTCCAACATTGAATGGAAAAAGAAAGTTTTGTATTTGAACAATAATAATTAAACTTAAATATTTTTTGATCTGTGATTGCGCTCAACGAGTTATCAATACTAGTAGGATCAGATTGTTACAGTTGGTATCAGAGTCAGCTATCAGCCGAAAGTGTGAGACTTAAATGCTATATATACGGAACAATGTACTATACTACGATTTGCTGAGAGCCACTTTTTGAACCTTTAAGAGTTAACTCTATAATCTCACATCGCCTGGCTATGTATTTGTGATCGAGTTTGGACCTGATGAGGACGTCGGGATCTAAACGGAAAGAGTTTGTAACGTCTCAATAGTCTAACATCGAATGGAAAAAAAAGAAGAAGAAGAATCTCATACCCTAATAATAATAATTAAAATTAAGCATTTTGGATCGGCATGTAGTTTGGACCCAATAATTTATAATTGCTAGCAAGTCAGATCGTTAAATCGTCTTTTATTTTCTTTATTGCTTCATTTAGAATTTTACTTGATTTCTTTAATTATAATTGTTGTAAAAGATATCTCCTCCACTTCTTATATTGTTGTAAACTAATTTTTACTTTGAATGAATGGCTTATAAACTGTTTTTCTCATCAAATAAAAATCTTCGATAGGTTAGAACCTAGAGTGGCTTCTTAAGTCGACACGTACGTGTGGTTTTAATCATACTAAGCAATTTTGTCCCCCACAAGAAAAAGGCAACCAGAAAATGACAAGGAGACACAACAATAAAAATATAAAAATCAAAATTTATAAGTTTATAATTTTATTTATCTAGTAAATTAGTAGTCTGAAATTGAACAAATAAAAATAAAAATATCATATAAATTAACAACAGCAGACTTAAATTTTAGAAATATCGATCTTATTTTAAAAAAGTTTAATAATAAAAATTATAAAATTTAATTTTTATTAGTTTTAATAATATATATCATATTTAACGAAATGGAAAGTACACAAGTCCACTCTAATAATAATAAAAATAATAATAATAATTTTGGTATGGCATTGCAAAATTTGCATGATAGAAAACAGATGTGTCTGCATGCATGCCTGGTGCACCACCACCACCACCCACCACTACTTTGCTCCGCCGCCGTCGACTGCGGCGTATTTGGTGACGAACTCGGCGATATTGCGATCGGAGCTCCCGCCGTCAGTGACGGCCTCGCACGCCTTCCGCCGCCACTCGGCTGCCCGCCTGCGGTAGCCCTCCCCGCTCTCCCCCTCCATGACCTGCCTCACGCACCTCTCCACCTCCTCCCTCCCCACCACCCCATCCTCGGCACCCGCCCTCGCCCTCACTCCGACCCCCCACACCCCCTCCACGTACTTGGCGTTCGTCGGCTGGTCCGTCCACTGCGGCATCCCCACCATCGGCTTCCCCAGCGCTATCGCCTCCACCGTCGAGTTCCACCCGCAGTGCGTCACGAAGCACCCCACCGCCTCCTGCGCCAGCACCTCCAGCTGCGGCGCCCACTCCACTATCGTATAAAGCTGCTTCTTCGCTCCCTCCTCTTCCGCGAGAAGTTCTGCGGGTAGCTTGGGGCGCTCGGACGCGCGGACGACCCAGAGGAAGGGCTTGCCGCAGCGCAGGAGGCCGTGCGCCAGCTCGAATAGCTGAATTGGTGAGAGCGAAGCCATGCTGCCGAAGGAGACGTACACGACGGAGTGCGGCGGGTGGGAGGCGAGGAAGAGGCCGCAGCGGGAGGCGGTGGCGGCGGCCAGGGAGTAGAGGCTGAAGCCGTAGGAGGTGTCGTCGGGGACGCGGTTGTCCACGTAGGCCGACGGCACCGTGGGCCCGATCGTCTTCGCCCCCCACGTCGACTCCATGTACTCGGCCTCCTGCATAAATAAATATAAATAAAAAAACATTTTTCTTATTTTATTTTTTTTTCAAAAAATAAAAAATATTAAATAAAAATTTTATTCTAAAAAATATATTTTATTGGGCGGCATGTTTGTTTGTTTTGCCCAATGTTATCTATTTGACAGGAAGGATGAGAGATTGATTCGTATTTTTTTTGTTTTTTCTCATAATTGATCGATGTCAATTATGATGTTTTTGAGAATTTGAGTTTCGATCCAAGGTAAAATTATGGTAAACTAAACAATAAAAATGCGCATTCATGACGAATCAATTAAAATCTAAAGTTCTCTACTTGCTAATTATCCATATTCACGGTGAACTGACACTATAGCAGAATTAGGCTATAGGGACACATATTTTGGACACTTTTGTGTAAATATCTCATTTATGCCAAAATTTTTTTAAAAATCTACTAATGCCTAAATATAAAGCCCAATCAAACCAAAAATAAAATGTTACTCTATTCAACCCACCCTATCCAACCCATTCGACCCGATTAAAAATAGAAAAGAAAAAAAAAGAAAAATCGATTATCATCTCTTCTTCTCCCCTCACTCAATCTACTGAAATCCTAGGCTAAGAGCCCTTCTCTCTCCTCATCCTCCGCCACCGCAGCCAACGAGATAAAGTTCCGACGGTTGCTAAATGCTTAAATAAGTTTTGATAAATTAGCAGCACTTTTTTTAGGTTATATCAACACTTTTAACTGTCACTATATACCTAGCGACCCCACATATAGCAACACTTTTTAAAAGTGTCGGTAATTTAGCCAGCAATATTTTTTTTTGACCATTTAAAAATGTCGTTATACACTATTTTTATTGTAGTGTGATTAGATCATTTATAAAGTGTGCAGGATTTTTACCATCCGGATTTAACTATCATCGGCATAATATCTTTTATGGATATATAATAATAATAAAGATGTCACATCATTTTTACATTGATCGTATGTATGTAATATTTACTCAACAAAATTAGATTATAAAATTTAATTATAATAATATACAAAGTTCGAACTAAAAATTATAATAAATAAAAATTTGAGGACCAAATACCACACACCCCTCATGGTTTGAAAACAAAAAACTAGAATTTAGCCCAAATAAAACCTTGATCTGTATATAATATGTAGGGTATCTGTACCTAACAGCTCAATTTTTGGGGATGAATCTGAGCTCTTTAATATGATATCTAAGCCTCGTTCACGTCTTTTAGTTTGCAACCAGCTCAGTGACTGTAGTCAACCAACCTTAACCTCTACACAATATACACACTATCTCTATATAATTTACGCTTAGTTTGATATTGAAGTCCATTTAAAGTTATTATTAAATAAAGTAGAGTTTGAAAAAAAAGTATATAGGAATATATTTCTTCGTTCTCCTGTAGGACCAGTAACCGACTCACCGCGATATGCGGAACACAATATTATACACAAAAACAAATAAGATATTTTTTCATCGTATTTTCTCACCGCGCGTAGTTCAATCTTTCCGCAATTCCAAACGAAACATAACTTAAGTTTTTAAATGGCGCAGCATGAAAGTTTTAAGTATAAAATCTAGTTGTTTCATATTTATTATCTTGTTTATTTCTAAAAAATTGAACAAAATAATTTTTTATTTTTTTTCTCTCAAAAAATTTTTTTTGAGAAAAGTTTTAAAGTTTTTAGGTTTGGCATGAGGTCTTTCATCCTGTAGGCCAAATGAAAGCTTCCCCAAGCTGTTGCCATCAATTTTTGCTCGCTTTCAAGAGGTCAATTTGGGACAACCTTTTTATGGTATGGGATGGCCAATTTTTTCATATATTTCCATTCATTAATTATCTGAGCAACCCTATCTATACATTTATCTTTTAAATTTTTAGTATTAAAAAAAATTAATAAAACTAGTAAAAAAATATTCTAGTGTTTAGACAAATGGGATGTAAAATAAAATATACACTATGACACATGAAAAAAATCTTGCAAATATAATACTTTGTTGTATATAACTCTAATAAAAACAAAGATAAAATTGAATGGAACTGATCTGAATTTTGAGTCATTTAGAAATAATTATCCAACTTTTAAAGTGTTGATATTACTAACTAACATAACAAATAGTTTAATTTGCTTTTTTTTTTTCAAAAAAAAATTTGCCTGTAGCTTGTGCATCGTGACATTTATATGCTATAAATTTTTTTAAAAAAACATATAATATAAATCTCATGTTGTTTACTAAATCGAACAATAAGAGAAACACCTTATGAATGAATACATGCGCCAGATGCACTAAATAGTTTTTAATAAAATAAAAGACTAGTTAGTAAAATTAAATTTTTAAAAATTAGATAGTTTGTTTTAGAATTAATTGTATATACGTTTACCAGGCAAAAAAAAAATAAAATAAAATAAAAATTGTGGCTCACCTGGGGCTCGAGCTCATAGAAGGAGTTGATGAACACGTCATCGGCGTCCCGCAACCCCTGGAACTGGTTCATGACCAGCTCCAAGTAAGCCGGGTAGTCGCCCGGTCCGAGCATGAACGAGGGCAGGTCCTCCGGTTCGAGCGGGGGCAAGCCGGGGAGGCGAACCGGGCCCTGCTGAACCGGAACCGGTATCCCGACCCGGCCCTCCCACACGTGCGCGTAGACCGCGTCCACGGCGCACGCCTGCGTGAAGAACGCGGCGGCGGCGGCGCCGAGGCCCTGCGCCACTGGGCGGGCCCACGGGAGGAACGCGTCGTAGACCAGGACCCGGACCGGGCGGCCCGCGGCCGACTCGGACCGGAGGAGGCCGGCGAGCGAGGCCGAGCAGGCCGACTCGAGCCGGTCGAGGTAGGCCGGGACGGAGTCCACCTCCGCGAACCCGGCCCGGTCGCAGCCGTCCGAGATGGGGACGACTCGGACCGGGCCGGGCTCCGGCGGGGTGGAGGCGAGGATGAACCGCGTGGCGGCGAGCGTGCACCGGGCGCCGTGCGCCGAGAGGCGCTTGGCGAATTGGAGCATGGGGTTGATGTGGCCCTGGCTCGGGTACGGGAGGAGGAGCACGTCGACCCCGTGCTCCCGGTCCACCATCCTTTTCTTTTTCTATATCCCACTTCCTTAATAACTTTTAGAGAGAGAGAGAGAGAGAGAGAGAGAGAGAGAGAGAGAGTGTGTGAGTGTGTGTGGCTGTGTGTGTGTGTGTTAAGACTAAAGAGGAGGTATACTTATATATAGGGATAACTTCAAAAACCCCCGTGTGGTTTCGCACTTTTCTCACTTTAGTATCCTATGGTATAAAGTATATCAATTTGCCTCCTAGTGGTTTCGTTTTTCTCTTTTTATTATCAATTTTATTATTATTTTTTTTAAATCATTTTTTTTTTTTTTTTTTTTNTATGGTATAAAGTGTATCAATTTGCCTCCCAGTGATTTCGTTTTTCTCTTTTTATTATCAATTTTATTATTTTTTCTCTTAAATCAGTGACAAAGTTAAAATTAAAGGGTACTAAAGTAAATATTCGTTAAATTTATGTGAGTATCTGAAGTTTTTTGTATATAATTTAAGAAAATATTAAGAAAAAAACTACCAAAAAGATAAAAACAAAATCATAGGTGGGCAAATTAATATATTTTAAACTATAAAGTACTAAAGTGAGAAAGTGTGAAACTACGTGAGGGTTTTTGAAGTTTTCCCTTTTATATATATAATATGTAGATAAAAGATGAGTAGGTCATGTGGGGGAAAAAGGGAGGAGAGAGACAGAAAGAAAGTTCTCCTTTTCTTTTTCAATTTGAAAAAAAAAGATTAATTTTGGCCAGCATTTTTCTAAGTTTAGTTTTATAAATAGTTTAATTTTCTGAGGCTTATTTTGATGATCTTGCCATTTTTATATAATTTGATTTACCAGTGAAATGAATTTTTTTAACCTTTACAATTAGTTAACTTACAGCTAGCACATTCCAGCCAAATGGTGAATAATAACTATTAATCTACAAAATTTTTTAAAAATACAAAAAATATTTTTTTCTTATTAATAAATAAATATTAAAATAGAAAAGGACAGTATTAATAAATATTTTTATTAAGTATTATTAAATAATTTTATTTATTTTTTCCTCTTAATTAGGTGAAGTTAGCTAGTAATCAAATAAGTGTTCTTATCACGTGTCTTATGCAAAATCTTATATATAATATTTTCAAAAGTACAATAATAGTTCTATTTCTTCTCTTCTACTCAATATATATTAATAAAGTAGTACGATTATAGAAACAAGAAAACTTCATCAATAATTTTTATTTTTTTTATTATGCGTTATGAAAGAAGAGATAAACTGTTTTGTATCTTGAAACGTTATTAAATCACATGCAAGGCATGTCACTGGAACGACAGTTTACTATTCGATAAATTTTAAGGATGCATGGTACAATCGCAAAATTTTAAATCTAAAAAAATATTTACAAAAATAGTTTGGAAAGGATTTGTATATTTACGTTTATGTAATTTAAATTATATTTTTGTGAAAAGTTTTGACTTTTATATAGACTCACACAAACTGTAATTCTCAATTCTACTTTTCAAAACCCTTGATTTTTTCGGATAAACCCCCTATTTTAGAGTATATAAGAAAAAATTGAACAAAATAAAAAATTAAAAATTTGGAGAGTGACTACCTTTGTCGCGCCGTACGATTTTGTTGGCACATATGAGAGAATGACGTACTTGCGCACGTACAAGTGATGGATAATTATTATATTAATATATAGAACAGCTTAATCATGGGAGGAAAAAAAAATATAACATTATAAATTGACTTAATTATTTTTCTACGCTTTGGTCTTTAATTAATTTTTATTATTTGCCATTTTGGCACGTTCAATGATTAAGATGTAGATTTTGTGGAAACTTGTGTGGATGAACTTTGCAGCTGTTTAATGGGATTTGAGCACACTTGTGTGGAAATTAGATCATGGAAAAGTTAAGATTGTACAGTTTAAGATCCAAGATAATATAGTTTAGCCATCAATATGGATTTGCCTTAATTTTCCACACAAAAAAAGGATTTATAAGTGGGGGAGCCGGTCACCGATCGGTGGGACTCATACGTGACTTCTTCGGGGCCACATTTGGTTAGTATTTAGATTGGCGAAGTTATAAAGTTACGGAATTAAGGCATTTCGGCGGGTTGGAGTCACCGTCGAGTCAACGGAGGAAATTTCCTAATAATGGCCTTGTTGCGTGTCAATTTTTTTGACCGTTGATTCGATCAAAACTCTCTTTCGGAAAGCGCGCAAGGAGTTAGAGCGGCGACTGTAGATGACTCTCGAAGTTTTCGCCTACTATCGAATCAAGCGATTCGGCTGGTGAGGGATCAAATCAGCCGAGTTCAATCTCACACAGCAATTTCGATTCGACTGGATCAACCAAGTTCGAAGATAGCACAATATATTCTCATGATCGCCACATCTCTGATTTCGTGGGCCACTACTATTCGATCTTAATTGCGTAAGTCGTAACGGCTTTGTGGTTTTCGATGTGTTTTTTTCTATTTCTAGCACACCATATGTCGCTTGTCCTTGGCTTCGAGGGCCATGCTTGAGATGCATCTTAGTTCACCACGTGGCCCAATTTTTATGGCGCCAACAGGTCCATATCGTGGTAAGAAAATTGGTGTCATATGCGGAATCCCAAAACGTACCTCTCGGTGAACACCTTTATACCTTCGGAATGCCAAATGGGAGAGGCCTTTCAAGGCATATTGAGAAGGAGTGGATACTTCATAAGTGGCCCTGACTCTCCCGTAGATTTTTGGATTTATCATTTGGTTGTTGCAGGATAAAAATTTTATAGACATTGCGTCCGTCTAAAGCAAATTGGGAACGCCATGGATGACCTACGGGAAGTAGCCGGATATTTTCTAGTGCACCCAATGCATCATTTTGTTACTTTAATTTTTTTTATATTTTATTATAATTTTATATGTAAAAGAATTTAAAGTTTAGGATTTGAAATTTTTCAAGGTCCTTTCAAGGTCGCTATTGTTCTGACAAATTAAACACATGTGATATCTTAAATTGTGTGGACAAACCAAAACAACTTGAGCGCATATGACAATGAGAAAAAAAGTCTATAGAAAATTTGAATGCTTAGGGCCCACAAATATTCCCCTAATATGTTTGCAAACACTTGCTACCAAATACAGAGAGTTTTAGTCTTTAAAATCAGAAGTTTCGACTTAGAGCTTCTGCTTTTATAACAGCAAAAACTAAAAGTTCTACGTTAAGGTACAAAAAAGGTGACAAAGAGAAAGAAAATAGAAAAAAATGAATAGAAATAAGCTATTTTCTGTTCATGAAGCTCGATTCTGGTTTAGAGCTTCTACTTTTGCTGCTAGTGAATAGGTACTACTTTTTCAGAATTGTTGTGTGTGTGTGTATATATATATTCAGAATTTCACACAAGAATAATTGTGTTATTAAAAAAAAAATGTTCAGAAATTGGGGGTTGGGCCGGATTTGGATAAGGCTAAATTTGTTCAAAATTTATAGGCCAGAGTTCGGCCCAAAATAAATTTTATATACTCTTTGGTCTGTCTTTTTATCTTGCTTCTTTATTCTGAGAAGTAAAAATCAAGTACTTGGGGAAAAAAAAAAAAAAAAAAAAAAAAAAACTTTTGCTGTGATAAAAGACTAAACTGTACTGTTTGAGCTAAAACCAAAGTTTCGACTACAATAAGAGATATTGTAAAGAATTTAATGGAGAAGATATTAAATTTTCTTTTTTATTTTTCCAAACCATTATACTCGAATAGTATTTCTGCATAGGCATTTATTTCCTACCTCCCTCCACCCCCGCCTCATTGGAGCTTCAAACCACAAAGCATAGTAGCAGATGCACAAGTATCAATTTAAAACTTCTGATTTTTAGATTCAAAAGATTATTTCAACTTTATACCATAACAAAGTGTTGGCTTAAATGGGTCAGCATTCTGCCCTATGGAGGGAGGCCAAGTGTGCCGAGTCATGTTCGAACTGACGTGTGGTCGGATTGGACCGAGTAATGTTCAAAATGGCGTAAGACTAGATAGACTGAGTCACAATCAAGACTCATAGGTGCTGTATCTATAAGCTTTAAGTGAACTGATTGTATATTTCTAACAGCTCGAGCTTTTAAGATTAATGATTAGCGCCAACGATCCGAAACAAAGATTCTGATGTAATTTTACAAAATGCATGCGTACTGCATCTTTAGATAGAGAAGAAATATTTGATTACAGTCGCATTTTCATCGCCGCAGATGCATCATTGATGAGTATGCTCTCATTAATATACATAAATTAGCTTCATGGACCATTTCTTGTATATGTACCAAAAATTATTCCGAAAATCTTTTACTCTATACCTACAAGTACAGGATCAAAAATATGTAACTCAGCAAAAGTAGATCACTAAATAAATCC
The DNA here is from genome assembly GCF_001540865.1 of Ananas comosus. Lineage (NCBI taxonomy): Eukaryota > Viridiplantae > Streptophyta > Magnoliopsida > Poales > Bromeliaceae > Ananas > Ananas comosus. Next base: position 5,561,203 of record NC_033625.1, on the reverse strand, counting down.
ATCATTTTCGCACTCCGTGATGCTATTCCGAATGATTAACCTCAACTTAGATCATGATGATGATGGTGAACTCCATTATCTGAGTTTACACTTCTCAATGCATGAAATTTAGTCTTTACAGGCACCGGTGATTGCCGTGAGGAGTTTGCTATTTGGTGTTTATTGATCTTCTCAACCTCTTTGCAGATCAGATCAAGAACGGCAAGAAAATCTCTCACAACCATGAAAATCCTGAAGGGGTGAGATTCCTCTTTAGCCGAGTCGCCGTGAAAATACTCGGTTATTTCTTTAACTAGAGACAATGCCACACTCTCTTGAGCTTGAATCTTTATAATCTCCTCCTCAGCCTTGTTTAGGAATGTGTTCACCGCATCGTGAAATTTTCGGTGACTATTTTTGGAGCTCGATCCTTCGTTTAATTTAAGAACTTCAACAATTCTTCGAATTCCTTTAGATAGATTTGAGACATAGCTACTGAGAATGTTTGAATCCATCGAAGCAGCCTTCTTAACATTAGCAAGCTCGCTTTCAAGATTGGTGGATAGGTGTGAGCCTTCGGATTTGATGATTTCTTGGACCACAAAGTGGAGGACAGTCGTTTTTCCATCGGCGCCCTTGATGTCGACTAGCTTGAGGAGCGTGTCGAGCTTGAAGGCGTGCGCATCGCCGCGGTTCGTGCCGATATTCATTCGGTTCCCGGTCTTCAGGACGGCTTCTAGAAGTTTCATGAACAACCTACTGCTCCTTAGCTCTTCACAGGCTGCCTGAAAGAGTTCGAGAAAGGCGTCAGTTGAATTACATGCATCAAACCAAAAGAACAATTCAGAAATTCGTTGCGAACAACTCGGTGGACATACCTCTAAAGTGTTGAAGGACTTCTTGAGGTATTTGACCTCGGAATCAAAGTTTGCAATGTAAAGCATTGCTTCCACTCTCTTAAAAGCAAATGGTATTTCAAGCACCGCCTTGAGAAAATTTTCTGCGGGACCTAGCTTTAGTTCAGAGCCATCTTTGTACTCTTTCAGTTTGATTTCTTCTTCTTTGCTAGGAGCCATCTTTAGCAACGTCTCCAACAGTTCAGTTCCCAAGTTATCCGTATTACCTGCTTTAAATAATAACCATTTCGTGAATTAGTAAAAAAATAAAAAATAAAAAAAAAATTACCTGTTGATTTACAAGCTGGGGGGGAAAAAACTGGAGTATCTTGATTTCTACAGTTAAATGCTAAACTGCGATGACAGACACTACACGTATTAACAGGTTCGTAAATGAGAATCATAAGTATGATTTTTCTTATTGTGTGGTCGATGAAGTTTTTTCAATTCTCTAAAGTCTAAACCCCTTACGATACTTGATAGATTTGCCATAAGGCATTTAACTTGTTGGCCGAACAGTCCAATTTTTCTAGTTTCAATAATTCATATCAACCAGAGGAACCGTAGTTAACATGAAGTAAATAATCTCTTTTGTGTGAGGAAATATCCCTCAAAATATCAGCACAAGCAGGAATAAGTGATAATACGGTACTGAATTTTACTATAACTTTCATAAGAGCAGAAATGATTTCGTCCTGACAAATGGAATCAACTTGAGGAGCTTTATTGGTCGTCTTACTGGTGTCACTCCTTACAACTGGCATTGCCGTCAAGAAGCATGCCCCAAAACAGCTCTTTATACATTGTAGCTCATAATACAATAACAATGGACAAGTTTAAAAATGCTATACATGAAAGAGGATGCCTAAGAAGATTACTAAGGAAACCTCCTCCTAACCTTATGCCATATAAGGTACATCGAGCTTCTGCAAAAGCATTGTTTAAGTTGAGTTATTCAAAGAACCACAAATAATACTTCAATCAGAATAGCTCTCAGCAGCTCGCAATAGGGGAAGCAAAATGGCCACATTAAAGCTGTGCATTTCTAGAGTCTACCTAATTTTAAAGCAGCAATAATGTGATGACAATATTGTCATGGGCCGGTGCCTGGCGTACCGGCAAAGTTCTTGAGCTTGTATCTTAGTGGCTGCACGTTCAAGGTTCCAGTCTTCAGAGTATCCACTTTCATGCGAAAAGTTAAAGAGAGGCACATTTCACTATCCTTCATTGTAGTCCCCCACTTCAGTACAGCATACCGACCGTTAATGATTAATGCCCTTGTTTAATAGTAATGACATGATGCCTCATCGAACCATTCAATATACTAGACAATTAATCGACAACATACAATAATTAAAATGATAGAATTTATGTTAATAAATGCAATCAACTACCAGACTAGGATATTGCACATACAAATGAGAGAAATAACCTACATAAAAGATTGATTAAAATCTGCATTTGCTAAGATTAGATAGAATCTAATATTAACCATCCAAATGTCATTGTTAATGCAATAAAACATCGAAATCGATGCAAAAGCTTGAGAGAATTTACCTTCTAAGAGGGCTTCACACACTTCCTCTTTGGTCACATTGAGTGCCCTAAGCAATATTGCGATGTTCTGCGACTTCTTTGGATCGAGCACCCTCTTCTCCTGATTCGGCAGAGGAAGAAGCCCTGGCTTCTTTGTTCGCCCCTTTGAGTCCGTGTTTGTCGCATTGCACACGAACAAACTCTCGATCATCTCCTCATTCACACTGTCGACAAATAGCTATCAAGAGGTAACTAAAGAGGAGGAACAGTTAAAAGAGACATCTCGACGACGAAAGAAAAGCGCTTGTTTGGTCCAGATTCTGAAGCAGTTTCTTTATTCCAAGAAGCAACGGCTAAAAATTCTAAACTTTTGCAAACGCTTCTTTTGCATTCAAACTAACTCTTGATATTAGAGTTATACGTAAAAAGCGCTTCTTTTTTTTTTTTTTTTTTTTTTTTCTGAATATCAGCTGGATCAGCCAGCTGAGAAAAACGAAGAGGAGACAATCAAAAACCCTCCAACTAGGAACGAGACTCGACCGCATTGATCCACACTCGTGACGCGATCAGGCTCGCGCGGACCTTATCCCATCAAAGGCTTGAGCTTTTGCGATGGGACCGCTCATTTCTCGCGCGATCCAATCCTGCGGCGGCTGGGCCGAGAAACAACACGCCGCGCGGAATTTCTCAATTCCCGGTTGCAGAAGGATTAAGAAGAGCAGGTGAGTGGGCGTTCGTGTTTCCTACAGCCGGTTTCCAACCAACAGTGGCGGCGCGGCGGCGGCGGGGTGGCGAGGGATCATCGGAACTGCAGGACATTGCGGTTTTTCGGGCACTCCGATCGCGCGGCTGTGAGCGCCCGGGGGTCTGGGAGGACGGGTGGTGGCGTGATGTCATGATCGGTTCTGGACGCGCGCATTTCTCCGCGCGCAGCCGCCAGTGGTGCGGTCCTACGGGAGATTCGATTGGCCGCCATGGCAGCGCGGGGCGCCTCGGTGGGAAGAAGACTCGTCCTCCGGAGGAGGATGAGCGCGGGCGGCGGGCGGGGTGGCGAGGAGAGCGCGGATGGAGGCGAGGTCCGGGGCGCTGCGGTGGGAGGGAGGGTTTGAGGCCAAGGAAAAGGAGCGGAGGACGGGAGCAGGTAGGCCGAGTGGGTCGAAAGAAGGCGAGGAGAGGCGAGGGCGAGGAGGGAGAGGATGGGAGGAGAATGGACGGGGAGGAGAGAGGAGGGTGCGTGGGCGCGGTGTATGTGGGTGGGGAGGGAGGGAGATGTGGCGGGGGGAGAGTTGGGTTGGGGAAGGGGAGTTGGGAGGGAGGTAGGCGAAGGTATGTGTGGGAAAGAAGGGAGTGGGAGGTTGAGAAGAGAGAGAAGGTGGGGGGAGAAGGGTTGGTGCAGGGCTCTTGCGAGCAGAAAGAAGAAGAAGAAGAGAAGAGTGAGATAGAGAGGAAAAAGGAGAGGAGGAGGGAGGAGGAGGAGGAGAGGAACGAAAGATGTAAGTCATTGTTGTTGTTGTTTGTGTCGTGTGTGTGAGAGAGGAGAGAAGAGAGATAAGAGTAACAGATATTAGGAAGGAGAGAGAGAGAGGGTGTGACAGTGGACACTCGGTGCAAAGGTAGAATCTTTGTTTATTAGTTGATTACACTACATTTGTTTTTTCTTTTTCTTTTTTTTGAAACAAAAGAAATTGAGGAGGAAGAGAGATTCGAATTGATGTTGGTATATTTGGAATGTGGGAAAAGGCAGGTGAGTGTGGTGGAAGAGATGTACAAGGTGTAATCATTAGTGGAGGGAAATGGAAGAGGAGGATGAAGGAACAGCCGAACAGGTTAGGGATATGGAGAGAGAGAGAGAGAGAGAATAGGGGAGAAGAGAGAGAGGGGAGGCAGTGTGTTTGTTTTGAATTCATGGTGAATGGATGATGTATAGAAAGATTGGAGGAGTGATGTTTAGCATGGATTGTAGAGTTGATGGCGCGGTCTGCAGATTCATTGCCAATTCAATGCGTGCTATAGGATTGTCCTCTGTTCTCTTTTTTCTTTTTCCTTTTTTTTTTTTTTTTGAGAGAGAGAGAGAGAGAGAGAGTCAGATAACATATTATTTACTTAACACGTAGTGAAAATAAATTTGACTATGCTGGTGAGACAGATAGATCTTGAAAATAGTCACAAAGAAGATAACACAAAAGCCAAAAAAAGTCGAAAGTCAGAAAAAAATAAAATAAAAAAATCATATGAAAGAAAAAACTAAACTGGCGCCAACCGAAATATCTATTACAGTAATTACTCTACTGTCTCACCAGACCTCTAATTTTCCTGACGATGAATGTTGGGTCCAAACTTTTTTTGTCTAAAAATTACTTTTTTTTTTTTTCTTAACAGATTAGCCACCAACTTGGTGTTAAAGTGCTCACTCTCTTCACAGGTATTGGATAGGTCCATGTGCTAAAATTTTGTATGTAAAAAGTTATAAAATTTTAACTTGCTAAGCGAAAGAAATGTAGTGCATAAAAAATTTTAACATGAGAGACAGTAGATCATATTGTTTATCTAAATGGTAAGATTGATTTTTACCACTAGTGAGGATTCAATAGTTCATTCAAGAAAGATATTCCCAACGTGTAATTTAATTATTTCGGTGAATAAAAATTTTCTGAATAAGTCAATACATTGGAAATTTGATTTAAGAAAACTTAATATAGGGTTAAAATTAAGAATAATTATATATATAAATATGAAAATTCAAAGCCTAGGTAAAAAGGGATTTGGAGTTCTCCCGTGATTCACGGTAGGATGGTTCAACTTATTACGGAAACAAAAAAAAAAATTGTAGTGTTCAAATTTTAAGTAGACGCTTTTAAAATACCAAATATTTTATACTATCAACTTCTTCTCCATTAAATTTTTTTCTTATATTATTTTTATTTTTTTAATCATTCTACTTCACCAATCATTACCAAATTTATAAGATCACCACCATTCTAACTCTACAATATTTTATTTAAGAACCCAAGATCCACAAACACTAATAACACAGAATTATTAAAAAATATTTCAGCTATATATATAGTTCTTTTTTGGCCTTTTTGCATAAAAAATTCATTTATTTTGGGCTTTTGCAAAACCGGGTCACCATTTTCGTTTTTGCAGATTCGGTCCGCTTTTTCAGCAAACTGACCAAAATACCCTTATTACTTTTTCTCTTTCCTCTTTCTCTCTCCTCTTCGTTTCTGTCGTTCTTTTTTTTTTTTTCTCGCCGAAAAAAAAAGGCGGACTGTCGCCTTCTTCTTCACCGTCGCCTCCCTCCTCACCATCCTTCTTCACGGTCGCCCCCCTCCTCACCCTCCTCTCCACCGCCCGCGACCCCCTCCTCCTCTCCTCCGCCGCCGCGGACCCCCAGCCCGATCCCGTCGCCGTGACGACACGCCTCTCTCCTCTTCCCTCCCTCTCCTTCTTCTCTTCTCTAGCTCCTCAGACGACATGCATCTTCGCCGACACGAACGCCTAACCGGGAGATCACTCCGCGTCCTGCGCTCGGTCAAGGGGTCTTTAGCCGTCTGTCTCACCGACACCGTCGTAATTGACAGACGATACAAAAAAAAAACAGAAAAAAAATAAAGATAAAAAAATTATATAAAAAGCGATATAAATAAAATGTATCGTTAAACACAAAAAAAATTACAAGTTGCACTACTTAAAGCATGTAAACTGAATTAAAATAAAAAATACATTTAAATGAAATATACACTCTTTAAAAATATCGTACACTGTTTCTCTTCTTATATCACTTTTTCAATATTAAATCACCATAAGATAAAATTACACCTCTTAAAGAGTTGCACTGTTTCTCTCTTTTGCCACCGTTTCTCCTCTATTGCTTCATTTCTCTTTTACACTGTTTTAATCTTTAAACGCACCCATTATAAGAGATATTTATACTGTTCTCCCTCTTGCTCACTGTTGGATAGAAACAAGTGCAACAAGAAAAGCAAAGCAGTATAAAATATCTGTTAAACATGTGTTAGTTTTAAAATAAAAAATATTGTAACTAGGTGAGAATGTGCAAAAGAAAAAATGCACCCAATATTATCTATAAGCTACACATCAAGATATATTTATACTGCTGTTCCTTTTTCCAACTGTTCTCCTCTGTTCACTGTTTCCTCTTTAAAGAGAGAGAAACAGGTCATCAAGAAGAGAGAAACAGATTCAACAAGCAGAGACAAGCATCCTATAAATATCTCTTAAATGGACGCCAAGTTTAAAATAAATACCTAATAAGAGGAAAATGGCAACAAAAAAAAAAACTGCACCCATTTATCTTAAACTCCCTATTTAATAGAATATTTAATTACTGCTTCTTCCTCTTGTTGCCCACGGTTTTTATCTTGTTGTCACTGTTTCTCCTCTTTAAAAGGGAGACAGTGCCAACAAAAGGAAACAGCGCAACAAGAGGCAACAGCAGTATAAATATCTTCTAAGACTGTGTAGTTTAAAATAAAAAACAGTGTAACAAGAAAAAAATTCAACAGAAACAAAAACTCACCCATCTTAATCATTAAACTGAACCCACTTAAGAGAATATTTATACTGCTTTCCTCTTGTTGCACTTGTTTCTCATCTTTAAAGAGGCAGAATGAAACAGTGCAACAAGAGAAACATCAAAAGAGGGACAAGCCAATTAAATATATGTTAAAGCATGTGCAGTTTAAAATTAAAAACAGTCACCCCTCGCGCCACCTGCGCAGGGCACGGATCGGCTGGGTCCGCGGGACGCGACTCCGACTCGTCAGTGGTGAGAGCAGAGCGCTCGTCGCGTTCTCGCGGCGGGAAGGCAGCGCAACGGAGAAAAACACCGCCGCGCTGGCCAGCGCCGCGTTTCGTTCGCTTCCTCGACCAAACCACAGCTTTCCGAAAAACTTGAGTGTACATTCTCGAGATCTCT